>NC_057810.1:86409630-86412118 GCF_018294505.1 Triticum aestivum
ATTAGGGCTCGATGAACAGTAGACGGTGGAGGGGTGGCCGTGGACGGGTGGTTGAACAGGACCTCGTGGTGTGGAGGGCTGGATGAACAGTAGACGGTGGAGGGCTGGATGAACAGTAGACGGTGGAGGGGTGGTTGAACAGTAGCTGGTGGAGTAGCGCATGATGGAGGCTGGATGAACAGGAGCCCGTGGAGGCTGGAGGAGGTGGACGGTAGCCCGTGGAGGCTGGAGGAGGTCGACGGTGGAGAGGAACAGTATCCCGTGGAGTCCCGTTTTGTGCCACGCCACACCCCTCCCGATGAACAGGACCCCCACTTCGACTGTAGCGCTCCAACACAAGTCCGTTTTGTCCATTTTGCGGTACGCCACATCCCTCCCGATGAACAGGACCCCCGTTTCGACCGTAGCGCTCCAACACAAGTCCGTGTCGTCCGGTTTGCGGTACGCCACACCCCTCTCGATCAACAGGACCGCCGTTTTGACCGTAGGAGGTTCATTTCCTCCGTTTTGCGGTACGCCACACCCTTCCCGATCAACAGGACTCCCGTTTTGACCGTAGGAGGTCCGTTTCCTCCGTTTTGTGGTACGCCACACCCCTCCCGATCAACACGAGCCCGTTCCGAACGTAGGAGGTCCATTTCCTTCGTTGTGCGGTACGCCATGCCTCATTTCCATCGCCTGCTCTGTCCAAGCCCTCCCGATGAACACAACCACGCATTACGTTCCGACCCAGCCGGTTGGCTCCCCATGAACACGACGACGACGTTGTTTCTCCGTTCCGACCCAACCATGTACACGAGCACTCGCCGTACGTATGCGCGAGTAGGCATTCGAGACCCCGCCCGTATGTACACATACGTGGCCGTATTTTCTTTCTTGCACCCTGGCCGCTGTGTTGTACATGCTACGTGCACGCCTCTACTACGACACGTGCGCGCCTCTACAACGACCAGTATGTATGTACACGTTCGTGACCAGAATGACAACGCTACGTACGCTTCGACCAGGTGGGTCCCGACTGTCAGGCACGTCCTTGCGTGCAAAAATGTAGCTGGTGGGTCCCAAGAGTCAGAGGGGCGGATCGTTTTTTTTTGCCCGGACGGACTTCCTTGCGTACGAAGATGTAGCTAGTGGGTCCTAGCAGTCAGGGGGCGAATCGTTTTTTTGCCCGGACGCACTTCCTTGCGTGCGAAGATGTAGCTGGTGGGTCCCAGCAGTCAGGGGGGAACCTTTTTTTTTGCGAAATACGGTGGCCCGTCTGGTGGGTCCCCGCTGTCAGGTGGAGGAATAATTTTTTTGCACGTAATAAGGAGGCACTTCCTTGCTGCGGCCGTGGACCCAGCTGTCAGCCTCTCCACGTACAGTCCACGTCCGATGGAAGCCGTTCCTTGACCACGGTGACCACGCCGCGCCGAGAGCACTAGGGCGGTGGACAATGGCGAGGCCTAGGAAGGGGACGACACGGAGCCGGGGAAGACGAGATAGTGGATGCCCACGCATAGAGGAGTACGAGGGTTCACTGGTTCGCTGCAGTGTGAGGCTGCCGTCGCTGCAGAATAACAGCGGGTGTGGGTCAGTAGAGGCATGGCCTGGCCAACGGTAGGAGTAGTAGGGGGCGGTGACTGCCATGGGCAAAATCGATGTGCTCTGTAGGATGATTGTCTCTTTATTTCCAGTGTATGTAGCACTCGTGATGTATTCAGTGGCTATGACATGAGCACTTTGCTGAAACTAGTAATGAATGAACCTCTATAGCAGGTTGGGTGTAGTGTTGCGAACACCTAATGATTTCTATTAATGGAAATCAGGGGGTATCCCCTTTTTCTCATAAATAAATAAATAACAGAGGCCCTTTTGGTACTAAATAAATAAATTAGCGGCGGCCCTGTCGGGTCAGCTTTGTTCTCATTCGAAGATGTTGAGCAAATTGTAGTCCAACCACAAACTATGTTATCAAATTCAAGTTTCACAGCCAAATATGAGTACACACTACAAAAAAAGACACATCCGTGACATTTTGGGCCGAACGAATTTTTTCTCTGTCATACATATGACACTTCTATGACGATAATTGTGACAATACCCGGTATCATCATAGATGTGGTGTGCTCCTACTTCTATGACAAAAAGACATGACAGAAAATGGGCTTTTCGTCCTAGGCGGGCCGGAGACGCAGTTGCATGACATTTTTTGGGCCGTCCATGATGGAAAAAACCATGATAGAAGCAAGGGGGAGGAAAATTTTGGGGAGTTGCCGGTTATGGTGGGAGGTCGGGGGCTGAGCGATGCACGTTTCTCTCGTACACGTATGCGCGTGTGTGCGAGGCGTTGGCTCTAACTGAACCCGAGCGGGGCGTTGGGCACTAACTGAACCCGAGCGATTGCACCGCAGGTTACGCGCTACTCAACTCGAGCGATCGATCGATGGCTGTTAATTGAACCCGATGGAGCGATTCCTTTGCTACTGCTACTAACTGAAGCCGGTCG
>NC_057810.1:86412815-86471172 GCF_018294505.1 Triticum aestivum
CAAGTCCGTTTCATCCGTTTTGCGGTATGCCACACCCCTCTCGATCAACAGGACCCCCGTTTCGACCGTAGGAGGTTCGTTTCTTCCGTTTTGCGGTATGCCACACCCCTCCCGATCAACAGGACCCCCGTTTTGACCGTAGGAGGTCCGTTTCCTCCGTTTTGTGGTACGCCACACCCCTCCCGATCAACACGAGCCCGTTCCGAACGTAGGAGGTCCGTTTCCTCCGTTGTGCGGTACGCCATGCCTCGTTTCCATCGCCTGTTCTGTCCAAGCCCTCCCGATGAACACAACCACGCATTACGTTCCAACCCAGCCGGTTGGCTCCCCATGAACACGACGACGACATTGTTTCTCCGTTCCGACCCAGCCATGTACACGAGCACTCGCCGTATGTATGCGCGAGTAGGCGTTCGAGACCCCGCCCATATGTACACATATGTGGCCGTATTTTCTTTCTTGCACCCTGGCCGCTGTACGTACTTGTAGATGCTACGTGCGCGCCTCTACTACGACACGTGCGCGCCTCTACAACGACCAGTATGTATGTACACGTTCATGACCAGAATGACAATGCTACGTACGCTTCGACCAGGTGGGTCCCGACTGTCAGGCACTTCCTTGCGTGCGAAAAAATAGCTGGTGGGTCCTAGTAGTCAGAGGGGCGGATCGTTTTTTTGCCCGGACGCACTTCCTTGCGTATGAAGATGTAGCTAGTGGGTCCCAGCAGTCAGGGGGCGAATCGTTTTTTTTTTTGCCCGGACGCACTTCCTTGCATGCGAAGATGTAGCTGGTGGGTCCCAGCAGTCAGGGGGAAACCTTTTTTTTGTGAAATACGGTGGCCCGTCCGATGGGTCCCCGCTATCAGGTGGAGGAACAATTTTTTTGCATATAATAAGGAGGCACTTCCTTGCTGCGGCCGTGGACCCAGCTGTCAGCCTCTCCACGTATAGTCCACGTCCGATGGAAGCCGTTCCTTGACCACGTTGACCACGCCGCGCCGAGAGCACTAGGGCGGTGGACAACGGCGAGGCCTAGGAAGGGGATGACACGGAGCCGGGGAAGACGCAATAGTGGATGCCCACGCGTAGAGGAGTACGAGGGTTCACTGGTTCCCTGCGGTGTGAGCCTGTCGTCGCTGCAGAATAACAGCGGGTGTGGGTGAGTAAAGGGATGGCCTAGCCAGCGGTAGGAGTAGTAGGGGGCGGTGACACCTCCGCGGCATCGCAAACGGCCACGGGAGGCAGGAGCACGAGGCACGACCGGCGCTGGTTTGGGCTGCTGGAGCAAGAAGACCAGAGGTTGAAGAAGCACTACGGCCGTTGGATGGACATCGTATGGTCACTTGAGCTAGAATCGTGCATATTGACTAAGTTGACAAAGCCCTCCATCCCTGTTCACTTAGTAGGCCCACAAGTCATCTTGCCACTATACTGGGTCCCAGCTAACAGGGGGAGTATTCATTTTTTTGTGCATAATAAGGAGGCACTTCCTTGCTTGCGAAGATATAGCTGGTGGGTTCGAGCTGTCAGCGGCGGTAATGTTTGTTTCGTGAAACACAGATGCCCTTTCGGTGGGTCCCCGATGTCAGGTGGAGGAATCATTATTTTGTGCGTAATAAGGAGGCATTTCCTTGCGTGCGGCCGTGGACCCAGCTGTCAGCCTCTCCACGTACAGTCCACTTTAGATGCATGTCGGTTGTTGACCATGTTGACCAGGCAGCACCGAGAGCACCAGGGCGGTGTACGACAGCGAGGCCTAGGAAGGGAATGACATGGAGGCAGGGAAGACTCGACAGTTGTTTCCCACATGGAGGGGAGTACGACTGTACGAGGGTTTATTGGTTCGTCTACCGTCGCCGGAGAATAATGTGGGTGAGTAGAGGGATGGCTAGGCCAGTGATGGAAGTACGGTGGGGCGGTGAGGGCTGCGCGGCAGCACAGCTGGCCTCGGGGAGGAGGGAGCAGGCAATCCCGCTAGCGCTTGTTTGAGCGGCTAGAGCAGGAAGAGTAGTGATTGAAGAAGCACGACGACCGTTGGATGGACATCGTACGGTCACTGGAGCTAGAATCGTTCATATTGACTAAGTTGACAAAGCCCTTCGTCCCCGTCAACTTAGTATGCCCACAAGTCAGCCTCCGACCATGGTGGGTCCAGCTTGCAGGGGGAGTATTCATTTTTCTGTGCAGAATAAGGAGGCACTTCCGGTGGGTCTAAGCTAACAGCGGGGGGAAGGTTTTTTCGCGAAATACGATGGTCCATCCGGTGGGTCCCAGCAGTCAGGGGCAAACGTTTTTTTTTTGCGAAATACGGTGGCCCGTACGGTGGGTTCCAGCAGTCAGGGGGAAAACGTTTTTTCCGCGAAATACTGGTGGCCCGTCCGGTGGGTCCCTGCTGTCATGTGGAGGAATAATTATTTTGCGCGTAATAAGGAGGCACTTCCTTGCGGCTGTCGTGGACCCAGCTGTCAGCCGCTCCACATACAGTACTCTTCCGATGGAAGTCGGTCATTGACCCATTGACCACGCCGTGCCGAGAGCACCACGGCAGTGGACGACGGCGAGCCCTAGGAAGGGGACGACGCGGAGCCGGGGAAGACGCGGTAGTGGATGCCCATGTAGAGAGGAGCACGAGGGTTCACTAGTTCGGCTACGGTGTGAGGCTGCCGTCGCCGCAGAATAACAGGGGGAGTGGGTGAGTGGAGGGATGGCCTGGCCAGCGGTGGGAGTAGTATGGGGACAGTGAGGCCTCCGCGGCAGCACAGCCGACCATGGGAGGCAGGAACATGCGGCACGACCGGCGCTGCTTTGGGCGGCTGGGGCAAGAAGACCAGAGGTTGAAGAAGCACTACGGCCATTGGATGGACATCGTTGACCACGCCGCGCTGAGAGCACCAGGGCGGTGGACGACGGCGAGGCCTACAAACGGAACGACACAGAGCCTGGGAAGACACCGCAGTGGCTGCCCACGCGGTGGAGGGTACGAGGGTTGACTGGTTCGGCTGCCATCGCCGGAAAATAACAGGAGGTTTGGGTGAGTAGAGGGATAGACAAGCCAGGGATGCGAGTATGATGGGGCCGTGAGGCCTGCCCGGCAGCACTGCCGGCCATGGGAGGTGGGAGCAGGCGGTTCCGACGGTGCTGGTTTGGGCGGCTGGGGCAGGAAGATCAGAGACTGAAGAAGCACGATTGTCGTTAGATTGACATCTAACGATCTGACGCTGGTAGAGTCGATTGTTGACTAAGTTTCTTTTTGCGAAACCTTGTGTACGCATGAACTTGGTAGGCCCACAAGTCAGCCTCCAAATCTGTGGCAGACAACATAAAGCCCATTTGCTATTTTTTATAATTTGCAGCCCATTTGCTAATTCTTAAGTAATTTATTACAGCCCATTTTTTGCCCAGGACCACGGTCAAAAAGTTGAACCTTATTTTGCATATTTGGGTGGAGTCCGAACTGTTGTAATCCCTAAATGATAAACATTTTTTAAGAACTTATTGATTTGCCAAAAAAATCGTTTTGTTTTTGTGAGCAAATAAGACTTGGGACAATTGAGTTGGTTTAAGGGAAAACCAGTGGTAAAAAAATCAGCGCTGGGTGGGAAAAAACAACAAAAATAAGGATGTAAATATGAAAAGGGAATTTCATGTGTTTTCAATATAATGATATGTGTATATGAACTAGTAAAACTATATGTAGAGATTAGAAAACGGATGTAGGACATGCGTTTCAAGAGGAAAATAGAACTAGGCTGTGTGTTTGGTTCAGAAAAAAAAACTGCCTGCGAATGTTGTAAGACAAAATATAACTAACACTGGCGGGCCAGAGGCTAGTAGATACCTGCTGGATCTTTGTGCCCCATTGTTGTCATGGGCTAGGCCTGTTAAAAACAAAACCAACCCTGGGCAGTCTGCAGCCCTGTTGAAACTTGCTCGACCTGAAAAAACAATATACGTGCTCAATAAACGAGAGAATTCTGCAAGTACAGACTGATAACTGGGATGCAGCATGGATATTTTTTTTATCACGATAATAAGTGCATGCACTTGTTTTGAAAAAATTGGAGAACTGGGAATTCGAACGGCGGGTGCTTATGCTACCCATCAAATAAAAATCAGGTGCCTGAAAATTCGTTTCGAAACAAATGATTCAGCTTTATATCCACGCCGACCGTCGGCATGATGGTTGGAAGCAAATGCAAGTTCATACCAAAAGATCGCTAACAACAATACCAACTTGCGGACGACAAGTTAGTACAACTACCAATACCTAACTAACTTATAATCTTTTTACTCCTGGCCCTGGTATTCGTCTGGTAGAAAATCTTGCAGAGGACCAGTTCCCACTCCTTCTCTTGCTCCAGGTCCCCGAGGTGGTACTGGTGCGTCACCCAGTTGGTCCTCTGCTGGTCGAAGTTCTTGTTGGTGTGCAGCACCAGAACCTTTTTTGCTGCCCGTCTGCCGGCCGTTGACCATCACCGGCAAGGTATTGCCGGTCTTGTGCCACATCGCATGCATGCTGTACTCCGACTATATCTTGCGACGCGTCCACGTGCCCCTTTTGAACGCCCTGGAATTGCGTTGGAAGAATTGCTTCCTTAGGCCACTCAGTGTGATACCTGCAGTATTGCGGAATATAGGTTTTAGTGTACGTAGTTGGCATTTTCATAACATCTTTGGCATGTTGCAGTCACTTGTTTCACTTTTTATTAACTGTCAAATTGTAATTGCTTCACCAGGTCTGTGTCTAAAAAGAAAAATAGAGCTATAAACAAAGGAATATGTTTGTGCAAGTAGACGGCCGATCGGTGTCTTACATGGAAGTTTCTCAGGTTGGGTGTAGCATATGTTGTGCTCGCTGTCGATGGTTGGTACGAACAAATCGATGAGAGACTGAAATCTCGCGCTTTCAGCACTCACTTTGGCCTCAAGGTGCTCGATCAGCTCCTGATCCGTGGGATCGACCTTGACGCCAGCAGGCAGCACCGGCCAATCCTTCTTCGACTTGCATCGGTAATTCTAGTTATATGGTACTCAATGTATGATCAATCGTCTGTTTTAAGTGAATGATGAAAGATTTCGACAGATAAGTGGTACTCCAAATCTGAAGTCCAGTATACCCAAACACGCCACCGGGATTCATGTGTCACCTCATGTGCAGCGTGTTGTCACGTCAATTCAATGTGTGGACATGATGAATAATTTGACCGACGTATACTAGTACTGCTACTGTACTACTTACAAGTCGTATTTAGTGTCACAATATATACCTAGGTTTAACTAACAAGTACGCACTTGAAGCCTAACTGATATATATATGGCTTGTGCACAACATTTCCATCATCATTATCAGTACATCCTACGCAGGTGAGTTAGGATGCACTTGATCCCAGGAAAGTATCTATCCTTCAAACCAGAGACTGCTTCAAACTAACAACAGTACATAATATCCAACAAAAGAGGGTCGTGCTACAGCAGCAGAATACATGGCTCAGTCTAGATATCAGCATGAATCAAGTTGTGCATATTTGCTGTTGGCATGAACCACATCGCCGCATGTCGGGTTTGCAAAAGCCATCCATCGCATCGAAGCTTGATGCCTTTGACACACTAAAGATTACCTGGCAACAAGCTGTGTCGATGAGTGTCTGGATATGGTGATTCATGAAACCCATGGTATGATGTGTAAACACAGCCCCCCCTCGCAAATGGAAGTTGCATAGCATAGTAATCACCGCCAGTGATATGATCGATGATTGGTTGGATGATCGGATAATTGAGCCCGAGGAACAAGGAGTGGTTGCCGAGGCTGTAAACCCGCCTCCAGTTGAATACGCCTGGCCCAACGGAGCTGGGATCTTTCTCGAACACAAAGCAGCCATAGCCATCAATGTCACGAACGCCCCATGCATTGTATTGCATGTGGTTTGATGTAATGGTTTGGTCAGTTTGGTACATGCGAATGAGCATCAAATGACCACCGTCAGCTGAACGAGCGATAAACCACCACCCATCGGCTGGTATGATTCCAGGTCCTGGAATCATGAAGGCCAGCGCATTTGCGTCTGCTGCATCAATTCAAATTGGAGACCAAAAGGACAAAAATAAACAATCATGTTCAGAGTATGTGTGGAATGAAGATTATTATAACAGTGACACATATCATAGACAGAGAATTGCAATGCCGTGGTCATAATCATACCCCAAGTTAAAAAATAAGCCAATGGCTTTCATATTCTAGCAAATGTCATGGTTCAAACATCATGTTAGAATGAGAGGAAAATAGCTATGACAGCGCCTACTCATATTCTACCATAGCACTTACTACTACTGTTCTCATATCAACTCTAAGCAATAACATGCGATGTTATAAAAATCTTGTAAACGAGAGTAACATATAGCAATCATGATGTTATTCTCATAATATGTATTCTAACAGTCATTAGATGCCAATTGTTCTCATATCAACTCTAACAATAACATGTGTGGTCATAAAAATCTAGGAAATGAGAGGAACACATAGCAATGATGTGGTTATAGACATGCTATGCATTCTAAATTTGTAACAAATGAACAGGCAGTCGTATTCATAAGGTAAAGATGAGATGAGATAGAACAATTACACAATGATAGATTCCACCAGTATAGGTAGCCAATCTGTGCGTCGACCGCATAAACGATGCCATCGTGCACTATAGCATCAGACAGAAATGTTGCCTCAGCAGGATTGATGATGAGCCATAACCATGTATGGCGACCGGATTCCAGATAGACTAATCCCATGTTGAACAAGGCAATGAGCTTGTAATCCATGTAGTCTTCTGATGGTATGGGCACTTCGCAGATTACACCTTTCTACAAACAGAGGTCGAGCCAAAAGCTTGACGCGTCTCGTGCGTAGTAGGCAGGAGTGTCCGGTGGGCCGCGAGGCTCGATGTCGGTGGTATCCAACGATGGATGGGTGATCTCTCGCTGGGTGTAGATATCCACGAGATGCCACGGACTACCGGTATGGTGGATCAGAACGATCCAGTTGGCCTTCATGCCCGGCCAGTAGTGGCCGCGCATGAAGGACAGGTGGACGGGTAGTCGTAGCATGTCGAGGGGCACCACGGCAACCTCCGTAGGATCGTCAAGTCGGTGTCTAGGCCACCTACGAGGATCGGGCATCAGCAAGCAGGGTGTCTTGAAAAGAGCTGGCCGGTTGGAGATGATTAGACGGTACAAAGACACCGAGCATGCGGCCAGACGGACGGTGCGGAGTAGGTCCATACGACTACAGATCTGCTCCAAGAGAACATCGGGGAGGGAATTCCAGTCACGGCTCTGCGTGTCAGTCGGTTCTGCCATTGGGGTTTTCGGTGCCTGCGAGCCAGCGGGGAAGTGGATTCGGGCGGGCGAGCAAAGAAGCCTCTCCTCATGTGGCCGAGCAGTGAGCGGGGGGATATGGTACGCGCGAGCTACCAAGGAAGATGCTGCGGGCAGGCAAGCAGTGAGCGGGGGTAAATGGTGTGTGGCCGATGATGGGGAAGAGAGGAGGAAGAAGAAGAGAGGAGGAAGAAGAGTGGAAGACGGGGAAGAAAGTGTATTAAATCTCAATTCTACTAGTACTACTACCAGGATATACCGTCCTTCGGAGTGTAAATAGTTACACTGATGACATGTGGGTCTACCACAAGAGGGCCCATATGTCAGTTAATGGAGGATAGAGGTGCGTAGGCGTATTTGCGGAAGCATGCTCTACTGGCAAACATGATGGCAGTACTGGGTAAGGTTGATTTAGTAACAGCAACACGCTGGTTCAGCTTATTAATTACGTGTCCCATCTGCTGCAGCGTGTATTGTCACTTCACTACGAAGACTAGTTGAATAGTTCTCTCTGACCGAGATGGGGAATAATGGATCGCGATGACATCCTTTCTATAGTATCCCTATGCCTCTACACTCACTTCATTCATTTTGCTCCGTACCTAGTCACTTGTTGAAATCTGTAGAAAGACAAATACTCCGTATTTGGGAACAGAGGGAGGCTTTTACCCCGTACTATTTGGGAACTGAGGGAGTATCTCCATATGGAGGGAACAGAGTAAGCTTGAAATATGAACATGTCAATGACAGGAAGTAAGCCCCATGCATGCATGCATGCATGCAACATGCAACACTCACACGTACACATGGACGCACGCAACACTCATGCACCCATGCGGCACATAGCACACGACGCAACACACACAACTCACATTCAAGTGCTCAACCTACTCCCTACGTCCATGAAAGACTGTACATTTAGAGCTTTCCACATTGACCAGGGCATAATTAACGCCCAAAAGTAGCAGACTTATGTGTGCATGCGACCATTGAGATAAGAAGATTAAATGAAGGCCGTTGCATGCTGTAGTTAAGGATAGATATGTAGCCTATACCTACAGCACTAGTTGGTACATTAGTCAATCAATATAGATTTAGATTAAAGGCTAAATGCATTCGAAGTGTAGATGTACATTATGTACCACACTCTTTGTTTTGTAGCCGATGTACACTCTTTGTTGGAAGACCGAGGGAGGACACATGCATGCACTCACATACACAGCCAGGGTGGTTCGCGCACAAGGGTTGGACTCATGTCGCGCCTGCATAAAGTTTTGTTTAACTGATTTCTTTGCTCTACCAACTGACAGGTGGGACCCAGAAACCAGGTAACAATTTAACCAGTCAACAAAGTGCCATGTCGACTATGTGGCCGGTCAGTAGGGTGCAATACGGTGCTCTATGATGAGCTAGTGATTGTATAATCGCCTCAAAACTATATATAGTGACCGTAAAGAGCGTATTGTTACATACGTTGACCGCCAGTGTATTTTTCTTGTTTCAAATTAAGCCACATTAATCGAAAAGGACGCAGTATGGACTACTACTAGTACTAGTACTCCTTTGATGTGTCCCGTCAACTCGCCGAACGAGGAGAAGCTTGCTTACTACTCCTCTCCCTCGCCCACGCGTGCGGTGGTTCGCAGGACGAGGAGAGGGTTTTGACTACAGCGCCCTCTCCCTCTCCCTCTCTCCCCCTCTCCCTCGCCCTCACCCTAGCGGTGGACGTGTAGCAGTTCAATCATTGTCAGATTGCCAGAAGCATATTGTACTGTAGTATCATCATTGTTGGACCTTTCGAAGAGGCGAAGAGCCAAGTGCAAGGTTCACACGAGTACAAACTGTTGAACCTCCCGAAGAGGCAAAGAGCCAAGCGCAAGGTTTTATAGGAGTTGTCGTCCTAATTGGAGTGTACTACAACTATAGCGAATGATGCTATTGTATGATGCCGCCACGTCACGTATATCCAAAGCTGTGCAACCTTTTTTTCTCAAAGAGCATGTTGGAGCCCGTGCAACAACCAGACAAGTTGCACGTACACATAACACATTTACTATTAATAAATTCTAAAGGACAAATTCCTGTATGCCACACAAGTTCATCTCCAATTCATGTGATAAATTTTTGCACAACTAATCTACATATATTCACAGCGCTACCGTTCACAATTACCGTACTCCACTTACATGTTATAGATGGGCTACATGCATGTCCTCCTCTAGGTTCCAGACCCAGGTGTTCTTCATGGATGGCACGATCCATAGCGGTGGGCAACGGGAATCATTGTCGCAGCTTTCTAGTCCGGTTCCACACGATGGAGACTCATCCAAGCTGAAGCGACATAAATCAGGGATAGCGTGTCCCAGCATGTTGTTCATCCGGCGGTGCACAATGAAGACACAACCGTGCTTCATGGATGGCAGGCCTTCCATGTCATGCACGGAAGGTGGCATCCGCTTCACAATGGGGTAGTTGTCCCTGATGAAAAGTGAGCACTCTCCAAGAGTGTTCCTCGGCACCCACGTAGCATCACGGGGGTCAAACTCGGCATCGTTCATCTGGTACACGCGGCATCCCAGATCTGGACACATGGTGACGTACATAGTCAAGGTCCATGCATAATAATGTTGTGCTCAAATTTGGCGGTCAGTGATACTGTGCAGCAAATAGTACTACTTCGATATAGAGGAAGTAAAATAACTGGCTTATTATATATAGCCACTCTTGGCTACATGGATGAGATAGTAAGACATGGAAAAACAAAAATGGTGGCAGCTAGTGTGTTCAAGTCTTCAAGGGCCTAGCTAGCTATACACGTCCTCCAAGGTAAAAAGTACTCCTACTAGTACTACTAAGTATACTACTAGTACAACAATGAAAGAGAAGGCGAGGGGGTTCAAAAAATGGAATACCTGGGTAGATGGTGACGGTCCGATCGTGGTAGATTGTCTGACCATGTTGCACAATAATGGTACCATGGGTAACGACTGCTAAGATAGTTGATCCCAATATGCCAAAGTCAGCTACAAGGTTCCAGGTTAGACCGAATCGCAGATGCAAATGCACATCCAGGATCAGCGATCTTATTTTGATCGGGGGATGACTGGTCCTTACAAAATAATGGAGTACTGTTAGGGATGCAAAAGATGGTTTGTGCATTCTGTTTGTAATCTCCCGCACCATAGGATGGCAACTAGATGAAACAAGTCCCCTGGCTTGTCACCGCGAAGATGCGGCCCAGATGGCGCACGGAGTCTTCGAACGTGTAGGGGTACAAATTTGTCATCGCCAACATGCGCCAGCCTGTGTCGTTATTGTGTCTTGCATTGATGGCAATCCTTATGTCGAACACCGCGATGAGATAGTAATCGTCGTAGCCGCGTTGCTTTGTTGGTGGGTCCGCAATTGCTATCTTCTTCAATCTCATGTAGGAATCATCATACGTATTCAACCCCAGCCAGTCCGGAAGGCCGCACTGCTGTGGATGTTGTGCAAAATGATGGTGGTATCCGGCCGGAGGTATGCAAGCCAATCTTTGTTGGCACCGACCTAGACCTATATATAAGACGGTGGGCAGCGGAGAAATTACGAGATGGAAAATGGAATAACTAAGTACTACATGATCAAACTCCATTACTGACCTGCTCATCGGACAAAATCCGACTACCTCTCAACGTCGGCAACTCTAGCGGAGTCAACGTGCAACAATTGCCATGGAGCGGTGGACTGTTCGAAGGATTGTCCCATAGAAGAACCTTCTCCTCGAGGACGCATGGAAGACCAACAAGCTTGGCCTTTCCCCAAGCCTGTTTAAGCAGCGTCTTGAAAATGTTGGGGCAGGAAGCACCGAGTCTTGCGGCGGTGAGGACATCGGAGCGGCGTGAGATTTCTCCCAGAGGATTGTCATCCAAGGTCTCCCAGCCCCGACGAGGAGGAGAACCGCCTGGCGAATCCATGGGAGCAGCAACGAACTGCCTTCTCTTCGGGGGGAGGGGAACTGGCGAGGAGGAGATAAGAGCGTAGTAACCGTAGGGCCTCGTACCTTCCAACTATAGATCGTTCCTCATGAAGTGGTGAGGCTATTATTTACTACTAGTACTAGCATTATGGAACGTTATGAGATCGCATTATACTGTAAATAATAGCACTAGTAAGAAATTTTTGGCACTAGGTAGTAGTTTTTGGCGTGGATTAAGAAATTTTGGGTATGTTTTTGCCATTTTTTGTACATGCCAACTAGTGTCAAAAAAACTTCTTACATTATGTGACGGAGGAGTATGTACTCGTACTGTACCTGTACCAGTACTACTTTTCTCAACTAGTAGTGTGATGTATTGTACTTCTAGTAAGGTCTAGTATAGTGCACCAGTTTTGAACTCTTGAATCTCAGGGCCAAGGAGCTACAGTTCGAAGTGGAGGGTACTACTGTTCTCTAGAACCATCGTTGTACTATCAATGCAGCGGAAGTACACCTACGTAATGGCCTAGTGGGTACTCGGTGCTATATTCAGCCGCTCCTCTCACGTAGGAGCAGCTGGCCTACTCAGCCGCTCCTCTCACGCACACACTAGCAGCCTGTTTATCAGCGACGGTTACTGCAGGGGTAGAACATTTGAGTTATTTGATACAGCGAGACTAGGCTTTTCGCTTCCATTTGTGCAGGTGTAATGGATCTCATCGAACTTTGTTAGTACTTCCTTCTTTATGAATGAGATGAAGCAAAGCTTTTGCCTCCCTTTAAAAAACATGTCAAGAGGAATTTCTTTTATAGTAGAGCCGATATTGGAGTGAAGTCCATGCGTGCAACGCCACAAGCTATAGAGTAGTAGTAGAGCACTTTACATACGGAGCCATATTGCACAGTTCCTAATGCCACGCCAGGCTTTTCCGGCTCCTCGGTCTTAATTGGGAGGCGCTAGTTTAAATATGTTACTAGCTGATGAGGAAGCTGCAAGCGAGGTGCGGCTAGGGCGAGCACGCGAGCCACGGGATGCTGGGAAGGAAAACCCGTTAACGTGGCTAGGCTGTCTAGTGCACCCAGATTGTGGGGCCGCACGTCCGTTCGACTTCAAAACTCAAACTACTACCTCCGTCCTGGTTTATTGGTCCCCATTGTATTTCGTGTCAAATTTTGACCATAGATTGAACTAGCAAAATGTTCTTGCATGTCACAAAAAATTATATCATTAGAAACTATGTTCAAATACGAATCCGGTGATATAATTTTTATTGACATGCATTAATATTTTGTTAGTTAAATCTTTGGTCCAAATTTGGCACAAACTATGAAGGGGACCTATAAACCAGGACAGAGGTAGTACCCGTGTAAAATATGGCTCGCAGCGAAGTGTAGTAGTACTATTTTTTTTAAAAGGCAGTCGTGCGTTCGGCCGGGATCGAACCCACAAAACGAGGTATACACTCCCGCGACCACTAGTAGTACTCGTTGGAGTACAACGCAACCTAGAATCGCCTTTTTTCGCTAGTATTACGTACATTGTTCCTTAGAAGAAAACCCAACTAATGCAAGAAACCACTAAAATGCCAAGAAACTACTACCACTTGCATACGTAGCAGACTTAAGATAAAACTACCTTATCAACCATTGTACATGCTCTTATGACCAACGAAAATCCTCGAGTGACCTCCTACCTCCAGCCCGTCCACCTAGTCATCCTTGGCCATGAGACGCAGCTACCGCCGCCGGTAGAAGGAGGTCAAAACCGTCGGCGGTGCGGAGCCCATGTTGCGGCAGCCCAGATGCCAGCTCCGTCCGGCGCTCGTGGCCGCTAGCTAGCCAAGATAGCTCCGGCCAGCTGCTTGTCTGCAATGTTTGCTAGCTAGATTGGCACGGCAGCACGGCGGCTTGCTCGCGCGCACAGCGCTCAGGCCAGCCATCTGGCTCGAGCGAAGGCCAGTGCGGCGGTTTGCTCGCTCGTGAGTCACGCTCGGGCCAGCCTTCCAACTTGTGTGGAGGCCAGCGCGGCGTCCGGCCCATCCGGCGAAGCGGCGGCCAACTCGCTCATCACCGGCGCCACCGACGAGCACGCATCAGTACTATTTGAAGTAATGTTCAGGAAAAAATAATGATTTGAGGGGGAATAACAGGATAGAAGGTCAGATGTGGGTCCCTCGTGTCAACGGTCAAACAAAATGTGTTGGTTTAAGCTGCCTTGTCAGCACGGACATGTGGGCCAACCCTGTCATAAATGGGTTTAAACGAACCTAATCGGTAGGAGTACTAGGTAGTAGTTTTTGGCGTGGATTATGAAATTTTGGGTATGTTTTTGCTATTTTTTGTACAATAGATTCTTCCTAGGGCTGGTTGAAAGTGGTTGTTTTTTGTTAAATACTCTACATATTGTAAGTAGGACTGGAAGTTAAGCTTTGGAAGCCAATAAGCAAGGCTAGTTACACAGTGCATATGTGTACATGATTGAAAGTAAATATCAAACATGAGTTGGAAATACTAGGAAAAAACTCGAAACTATGGAATACTAGGAAAAATGCATGGTTGGAAATACTAGCGATGTACATGTCCATTGCAACGAATCATAATTAGAATAATACTTACTCACAAACTTGGTACAAAACACTCTAATTTTGATATACATATGTTTTAATTAGAATATATTCCGTGGGCTGCTTTGGTGAGGTCAGGGAGGGATGTGGTTGGTGTTAAGATACTAATTATGGGTTTTTCTGCAAATTGGTAGACAAGTGGGATGTTGGTGACAAAAGGCAACAACTTACCTCACAATCGTTAGATGTAGATCTAATGGTCAGAAACGATGGATGGCAGACACACCAGCATCACCAACTTAGTCTTGTGTAGGAACATCAAGATGCATTTTTTATAAAATACTTGTTGTGATTGACCCTTGAGGGAGTAATCCCATGTGTAAAAACTAATGATATCTCAAGAAATATGAGATAAGGTGAAGAGGAGTGGGGTGTGGTGGTGGTTGGTGGTCGGACTGAGCGGAGGCATGGGGATTGACGACGCCGGCAGCGGCCACCAGGCCAGTTTGTTCCAGAGGTTCCTTTCTTAATTGCTCAATAATGAGGTTTGTTGGAGATAGGGATGAACGAGGGAAGGCCTTGTCTGCAAATGTGGAGAGGGGTGTGGGTATCTTTTAGTTTCATTTCCATCCGTCAGATATAGATCGGACGGTCTATATTGCAAGATGGCACACGTACCATCATCACCACCTCGGTTTTTTATAAGAGAAGAAATATAAGTATGGAGATACAAACATATTATTGATACTTGCTTCCGTAAACTGGCATCTACATTCTATTCAATGCCTCGGCATGTGGGGCCTTAGCACAATGATTTCTCGACTGTGTAAAACAAAGATTTTCCCGTCGCCCACAAGGAGGGTGTGACGGCGGTGCACTTTTTGGCTTGCTCTAGTCCTAGTAGTCATACTAGGTGGTCTAAGCACGTGTAGATTTATTCTTTTTCACGTCTCGTGTTCGCTGTACTGCCACAACTGTTGATGAATAGACAACAAGTTATCCTCGGGGAAACCCTTGATGAGCGTGTTTGCGAGAGAGAGAGAGAAAGTGTCCGTGTGTGATATGTTAGAGACTGAGGCAATGATAACAGATCCTTTGTGTCTATGTGTGCGGAGGATAGAGAGAGACATGTACATGGGGCTGTGTGTTGTGTAACATGGAGAAACATATACATAATTAGAGAGTGAGTGTGTGAGATACTCATGCGGACATGGGGAGAGATGAGGATCCAGATAAATGGGTGTTTGTGCGTGTTTGTGTGTGTTTGTGCACGTGTTTCTTTGTGAGAGGGAGAGAGTGTACGTGGAGTAGAGAGACCACTGATGATGTAAACCTAGTATAAGGGAAGGGGGCATGGTGTGACATGTGTAGTAACGGGATAGCACGGGTGTGGGCTGGGGGAGTAGACTATTTGGAAGAGACATCGAGTGTGTGTGTGGGAGAGGGGTGTGAGAGCAAGAGAAAGAGAGAGCTAGAGACGGAGAGAGAGAGAGAGAGAGAGAGAGAGAGAGAGGAAGAGAGGGGGCGAGAGGGGTCGTTTGTGTCCATAAATATCGTATAGATAGGGAGACAATGTTGACGTTGTCCGAAAATGGCCTATGAACGGAGACACAAGGGAAGTGAGTCATCGTGTGTGTGATAGGGACTTCATGAGAGATCTAGAATATATGGTGTCGAGAACAATGTGCGGAATCAAGAACGATTATACATTAGGGAGCTATGCAAAGAGTCACGACATATATGTATGCAGGGAAGGAGCTGGGGCGGGTTCGCATGTGGGAGAGATAGAAAGAGGAGAGTGGTGCCCAAGGAGACAAAGTGTGCTTGTTTGCAGTGGGGGTGGTGTGTGATGTGAGTGCGCGAGAACCACATAACTAGGGAGATAGACGTTTGGGGCGACGTTTTGTTTGTATGGGAAATATACACTCTACATAGTGCGTGTGCTTGGGTAAGAGAGATAGCGGGAGACCTAGAGAGTGAGGGAAGAGATGTGTGCATTCCCGAGAGACAAAGTGATAGAGACCTATGTTGGGGTCTGGACTTTACAAGAGAGACGGGTGTTAATGTGCTCGTGTGTTGGTGTTTGGGGGAGAGAATGACTTCTCTATGTGTGTGTGTGTGTGTGTGTGAGGTGGTGGTGGGAGGGTGACTTCAGATAAAGAGTGAGGTGTCTATATTTGAGGGATTTTAGTGTAATTGAGATATTGTGCACTCATTGTTGATCCATTTGTTTCACAGTTTGTATTATGAGATAACAATACTTTTGATTTTCAAAACTTGCACATTTTTTTGCGTGCAAAACAAACAAATTTTCGGCCATGATATCATAGTCGGCCGTACGAGAGCAGAATACTTATAATTTTAGGCGCCAAAATCTTTCAAACTTCCCGCTCACATCGAAATATCACGCGCCCAAAAGTTTAGCCCTGCGATATTCCTGTTTTACCCCTGCCACATGAACGGAAAAGGGCTGCTTTGGTAACTCCATTGTTTTCCCCTCTTTGCCCCCAACATTCTTCCCCAGAGCCCCTCCCCTTCACCTCCCCAACCCCCCAACCACGGCAAACCGCCGAATCTAGTACTCCGCCGCAGCGGTGGACCTCACACCCCGCCGGATCTACCTTCCGCACCTTGGAACCCCCAACTGCCAACTCACCACTTCACCGGAGCCGCTTCAGCGACTGGCTTGTCCACCGCTCTAGATCTCCTTGACCACCATCATGGTCCACTGCACCGGATCTGCTTAACCGGCGCCCTCCACCACAGCGTAGGCCCTTCACTGACTCCCTCGTCCGCCCCTTCGCTGGCCCTTCATACAAGCCCTCATCCGACGCAACAGATCCGCCTCACCGAAAGCACTATACAACGCGCCCGCCGAAGCCTTCGTCCACTGCACCGGACCCGCTCCACGGATGCCATATTCAACTCCACCTGCCCGGCTTTACCGACGCCGCAGCCTCATCAGGTTATTTCGATTTGTACTCCTTCGGTTTTTCTCTTTATCATGCAATTGTTCACTTACCACAGATGAGCTTTCTTGTATGTCGACAGGCGCCGCAACCGTAGCACTGGAGCAGCTTCAGCGACGGCGACAGCCGGCCCAAACTCAACCGCAACACGAGCACCATCGACGATCCTTAGCTATCAAGTATGACAACGATACCCATACGCCGCCGAGAATCAGGTACTATTATCCAACAGCCGGCGCCTATGTTTACTTTCCTAGCATAAGCACCGCACCTTTGTATTTCTTCAGGGCATCATTCAGTTTTTCATGAGACGCGTTATTCTGCTTGCACCTGTAGGCCCATACTTCTGGCAGTGAACATGTTACATGTGTTAAATTACATACTAGTGCACATATAGTTAATATGCTTTAGTTTTTTTCTGATGCCACCTGTTGGTTCCATCAGACTGCTTAATGTTCTCTATGCTTAATTACACATCAACAAACTAGCATGTGATTTCGCTGCTTTTTGTTCGTTTTACCCTACATTTTCTGATGGTAGCTATTACATCACTGCTCCGAGCCTCTGTTCATTACTTGTTTGTGCGTTCTTGATCTTCCCAAGTTGCATGACTAATTTGATGCCTCTATTAATTATGGAGATGCCAACCCCATCAAGCAAAATATTTGTTCTTTTGGTGCTGGCACCTCGAACAAGCATAAAAATAGAGGGAAGCAGATATATTGTCGTGTATGCACACACCCTTTTTCATTAGTTTAGATGAACCATTGATGATCAATATGGACCAGTGCATGCGATTAAAATTAATTTTACCTAAATAGATGTTGCAGAATAAACTACAACAACTAGATTTGCAACCACGGGATGCTGACGATATCTTCAAAGAACATTGCAACAGCAGCTACGCTTCACAGCAACATATGGTAAGCCAGTGTGTTTTAGTACATGTTAAATGTAATGCGAGTGGGCTGCTTTCTTGGCTTGTTCCCTCAACGTGTAATCCTACCGAATTACAAATAGTTCAGTTGTCTGCTTTGCTGTATTGCTTGATTCGAATGCTTGTTTGTTGTTACGTTATAACTGAGTTGGCCAATATGTCAGCAGTGCCTGTTGTACTATCGTAAAGAAATGCATGCCTATTTCATTTGAGTCCTTAACTTTTCCTCTCAACTTCATCATAAGACTGTCTTCGTAGTTTATATGAGGCCACACTGTTAACTGCTTTCTCAGATTATTTCAACTGCTTAGATGCCTTGGCAACTTAAATTAGCGGTTGTACACTCCCTTTCAACTTTCAGCTTACCATTTTAATTTCTTTTCGGCTGATGCTGCTTCGAACCATTTAAATATAGTTTGCCATGCTCGGCAATAATTCGTCCGTCGTTTACCATGTAAGCTTACTGCCTTGATCATACGATAACTATCTCTTACTTATGTCCAGCGGAAACCTTTCAGGATGCCATTCACACTAGGACACAATGTACAACCCTAGAATCTATTTCTGGAAGCAATGCGCCATCCATGTTACCATATGGTAGCAGTTCAGAGGCAACACCGCCGGAGAGCAGTCTGAGCACAGATATTATAGTGCTTGAGGCTCTACTAGAGGCATAAATAGATGGTGTGGCTGCCATGAATGAGGTGATCTTTATCTTGAGGCTGGAAATTACGGAATTAGCGGCACGCATTATGCAAGCAACCCAAGAATTGGAGGAAGTTAGAATGTTGCATTTGAAGACGGAGGAGGTCCTGCTGTTTCTGCTATCTGAAGCCCAAGGTAATCCCGGTTCTTCTTTAGATACCATTTGAAATTGTCATTAGATAATTGTACTTGCATGTTGTGTCATGTCTCTAGATGGATTGTGTTGCAAGACCCCCTATGTCGTCTGGAATTCCATGTTGTCCATGTGTTGTAATGATCCGAATTTTTTAGGCGAGGTAATCCTCAGTACTTGTATGATTGACATAAGGTGAACTGTTTTTCGTGTGAGAATATTGTATTGGATGAAATAACTGTTTAAATCAGAGTGTATCCAACCTACTGAATTTTAAGATCACGACATTTCTAAATCATAATCATATATAAAGGTGGAATAAATCTTTGTTGTGGTTTTGAAGAAATAAATAACAAAACGTATAATTATCTATGGATATTCGTAATCGAATACAAACTGGCTTTGAATTTAGTTTGCCAAGTCCCAGGGCAAATGTGAATGCTAATTATCCCAAGTTTTGAATGAAGCGGCTAAAAACCCAATATAATTTGTGGGCTGCCCAAAGCAAGTGTTTGCGAGATGGAAATTACTATCTACCTCTGACACTTGACATCCTTATCGACTAGATTTACACTACTGTCGATACGGGTAGACTAGTAACTTCAATCAGACGTGAGACGACGGCCTCTGAGCCCATTCAGACACGGTGGGTGCCAAACGTGGGTGGCAAAACACATTTGATTCAAGCTCATCCGAAAGACTTGTGTCTCTTCCTCCATTTCCCCATTCATACACGGTGGGCAGCAAAACAAACTCTCCTCGTCCGAAATCGATGTAGGCTAATATTTTAAATAGGGGCGGATGTGTAACTTCCGCCAGACGTGACACAACCGCCCTACCTGTCAGCCCCGTTCATACACCATGGGCGCCAACCGTGGGCGGCAAAACACCCTCTCCTCGCCCGAAATAGTTACCGGCAAATATTTGGGAGATGCGTGATTACCGTCCTATCCCCAACCGACGCGATGTCTGAAATTTTAAACAGGGGATAAGTTCGTAACTTTCCCCCATTTCAGAGAAGCGCGTCCCAAAGTTTGAGATCGCCCCCCTCCCCTCCATTTCCCCATTCATACACCATCGGCGGCACGACAACCTCCACATTGCGGCCAACCTCCTCCGTCCTCCACGCCATCCTCCACCTTGCCGGAGCCGCTACCCCAGCCCCGTCGTCCACTGCAAGAGATGGACGTCTCTCATCCACGGTGCTGGACCAGGATCCTTTCATCGCCTCCTCTCACTTCATCGGCGCCGTCGTCCACCTTTCCGTTGCCGCTCCTACGACCGCCTCGTCCACGGCAACAGGATATATCCCACGACCCGGCCGTCTGCCATCTAAAGTCTTCTTCCCCGCCGCCGACAGCCATCGCACCCGCAACACCCTCAACGTATCAGCATAGGCCTACACGATGTCGCAAGAGAGGTGTTACTCTTCCATATGTGCTTAAGTTATTGATCTCACCCGGAAAATAGATCGTAATTTGTTTACTGTACTTCTCTTGTCCGTACCAAATCGTAGTGGCTAGTTGAAAGCAAACATTGGTTGTGAAGTAGCTTTGTCTGGTTTGCACCTTCAGATCCGCCATGGCACGGACACTATACTCGTAAAGCTTATGGTTTCGCCCCTTTATATTCACTACCATCATCGTAGGTGCTTCGTGTCGTGCTAGCACTGCTCCTCAAGACCTCAACCCAAAGCTTACGTGTTCAAATACGAATCTGATATGGTGCTCATATCACTAAAACAGAGAACGTTTAATTGGTAACCTAATGTTCCTATATTCGTTTCGAAAAGAATGTGTGCCACCCACTGGTCCAGCTAGTTCCACTTTCCTGATTTTTCTCTTGATGCTTAGGGTTTTCCCCTTTTATCTACTCTGATCTCCGTGGGTGCTTTCTGTCGTACTAGCATTACTCCACCCTTCAAGCTAAACAACACAACACCCAGAATTCGAAAGCTTAGTTGTTCAAATATGATTGTGATATGATACTGATATTAGTTAACCGACACATTTAATTGGTTAGCTAAAGGTCCCACTTGAATTTCCAAATGCATGTCGCGACATATAGAGTGATAGCATAATTGCATTTCTTTGTCACTTGTTGACCGTACTTTCTTGTCCATACCAAATATTAGTTGTTATTTCAAAGCAAACATCGGTTGCTAACTACCCTTTGCGCGGTTTGCAGCTTCAGATCTGCCATCCCACTGCCAGGGTCAACACTGTACTGATCATGCTTATGTTTTCCCCATTTTATGATGACCACAATCAGCCTACGTGGTTCGTGTCATAATAGCACTGCTCCACCCATCGAGCTAAACAAGCTTAGTTGTACAAATTCATATCTGATATTATTGCTGATATTAGTAAAACTGAGAGATGTTTAATTGGTTAGCTAAATGTTCCTACTTTAGTTTCGAAATGCATGTGAGCCACATATGGAGAGACCGGAAAGAATATTATTTCTCTGTGCGCTCTGGTTCATCATGGGTGGCCAACCGACATTGAAACACTTGTAATATCTTCAATCTGCTTGCTCTTCTGCTCTTCTTTAAGATGATACTCTTCTCTTGCGGTCGACTGGTCAGGTCGAGTTGTTCTCCCTTAGTATATTTTGAATCTGTCAGGTCAGGTCGACTTGTTCGTCTTTACTATATGTTGAAGCTATCATCTGTGAAGTGTCATCACTTCTGGAGCTCTCATATTTTGAGGAGTAGGCCACATTATATTAATGCACACAACAAATTACAGCATGCATGACATCATTTAAAGAAATTGCAGAGATAGCACAAAGGGGTTTATAGGGAGGCGGTATTGGATTAGAATCACTTCTGCATTACAAAGAAAATCTCACTTGTTTTTATGTTTTCATGCATGTCAGATATTGAACATTATCAAAATGAATATGAGAATGGGCGCACGATAGGAATATTGTGGAACGATCCACTGGCTAACAAACTTGGCATGGTGGAGGATGGCCTATCTTATTCACCCATCAAGGTGCTTGCTCTAACTTTGCAAAGTTGTATTGGTCGCACATATTTTGCATCTGCCCTCTTGCATTTCTTCTACTTTGTTAGACCATCTGCTTAGTTTAAGCACCATATATGAGTATATGCCATAACTATCCATTTTCTGTACCTATTCCATGTGTCGTCACACTATGTTTTTCTAGTCAAATGTTGTTCTTTCGTGATAGATGTCCAAAAGGAAGAGGATGAGTGCAGATCCTCAAGGAGTACAAACTAGGTATTTGGAAAAGGTAGTGGTACCTATTAAATCAGATAGATCAGCAGCCACAGAAAACACAGGCCCAACTGCACCACACTTTACCCCTACTCCAGTGGCCAAACCCCTATTAGAACTGCTGGGAGCCCAGCGTCAGGTACTGTCTATGATATCAATTCAAAATTTGAACTCCTAAATTTCTGCTTGTGCCTTACCTTCTCTCTTGTGTGAAAACTAACTTCAGATGAATCTCCTTGCTCAAAGGATCATACGATCTCAAAACAATAATGGGCTATGCATTGCTCTTGTCAGTACCTCTCTCCCTTTTGCCTTGTAACGCTGTACTTAATTAATTGCTATTTGATTATGTATCATTAGTCTGCACCTGAGCTTCATTATCCTCTTTGTCTTCCAATATTATTTGATCTATATTTACTCTTTGGAAAATGTAGAATAATGGCAACGCTTGTAAAGAATTTTCTTTGGGGAATTTATGGAATTATCCTTCCATCAACATGGAGAAGGGCTTTGTCCAGCCCGTGTTAACATGTAATGTAAGTTCATCATTCTCAAGCCTTCAAACTTTATTCTAGTATAGATTTGGATAGGCATCATTGCCTCCACTGCTGTTTGCTTTCCTGTATACATCTGATTTGATGTTTGCAACAACTACCAGTTTCAAATTGTAGTTGTAAAAACATGTTCCTTATGCAGAACAGATCCATTTATTTTTTTATATAATTGTGAAACCTGTTACGTGTCTCCTTGTTTCTCTTTTATAGTAATATCTCTTACGCCAGGCAGAACTTTAGGGAAGATAGTGAGCCAAACCATCTTGAGGATAGCGAGATGACCCCAAGGTCCCGTCTTGATGAAGACAGTGAGTTGAAGCTACTCACGAGCAGGTGTGAGACAACCTCTGTGCAGTCGCTGCCTCAATCAGTTCGACTTCTTCAGTCTCAACTTAAAGCGGAAAGGCTTGCTTCAGCTCAGCTCCGACTTGAAGTCAAAGATGCAATGAAGATGTCAGAGGACTACCGTGCGCACCATCATGCCTTAAATATAGTGTTGATGCATCTATCGTTGACACAACTGAGGTCTACTCAGCCTCTTTAGCTGTTTGGGGGCCCCGACCTGGACAGGCCTAGTGCCTTCTGAAGTGCTCTCAGTTTTGTATATTCTTTTGTCGGCGCGTTTATTTGCACTGGTGGCAAACTTTGATGCCTAGTGGATGTAATATGTGTGACAGCCGTGATAGCCTAGCGTAAGTTGCTTGCTTATTTATTTCCTTGTTGTCTTGTTTATTTGTTTGCTTGTAGTCATTGCAATTCTTTTTCCGCGATTTGCTAGTAGCTGCAATAACCTATTTTTTAAAACTAGGCCATAATAACCATGGGCTAATATTTACTGTAGTGACACTGGGCCACCTACGGGCCGTAGAAACAGTGGGTCTTCTACGGGCCGTAGAAACAATGGGCCTTCTACGGGCCGTACAAACAATGGGCCTTCTACGGGACGTATCATCAATGGGCCTTATACGGGTAGTATGATCGATTGGCCAAACATGGGCCAATAACAGGCCACCTTATGGCCGTAAACGGGCTAGAGTTGGAATCGTCCGTTCATGGGCCGACCATAACGGGCCATCGTTAATAGGCCGTATTTCATGACGCTATGAAAACAGCCCAACGTGTTAACGGACCACAAACGGGCCGACTGTAACCACGGTCTGAATTTGGCCCATAAGCAGAAAATGACAGTAACGGGCCGTATGCAAACGAATGCTGGAAATGAGCCCAAGAATAAATGGGCTCTCAGAAGGCCGAAAGATAACATGTGCTAGAAACGGCCCATCGGAATAACAGGACCTTAACGGGTATAAAGTGATACACTATTCATTACGGGCCAGTTTCACCACGGGCCGTTAATGGGTGTAAAGTGATACACTATTCATTACGGGCCAGTTTCACCACGGGTCTTTAATAGGCTAAGAGTTACATAGGGCCTCATATGGGCCGAAATACGTCATGGGCCATACATCGGCAAGAAGTGAAAACGGGCTCGAATCATATTGGGTGGCCCAGATGACGCTACTAGGCCTAATTCAGACAGGGCGTAACGGTCCTTGGGTTAATGGGCTGTAAATGGGATATATGCGAACAGGCCGTTAACAGGCTTTACATGGGCCGGCCCGCCACCTTTTGACCAAGTCAAACGGGTCAGCCTTTTCACAGGAATGGGCCTCTGTTGAGCTGTGCCACATGTCGACGTATCATAGGCGCGTTCTGTCCAATGAGTGGATGACATCTGTCCCAATGGTGAGCCGACACGTGTTTCCTCCAGCCAATGATGATTTTACAAGTGGAAAATCCCCATTGATCGGGGCTGTTAACGGGTTATCGGATCCAAAACCCGACCCCATAGCTTAACGGCGTTCCGCTACGGTGGATGCCACGTGTCAGTCACCCTTGACGAATGCACTTCTGTGACGCGCGATTTATCATCATGGAAGTGGACACTTCTGTGATGATAATTTTGGTAGTGTCATGGAACACTTCTACGACAGCACATGTATGACTATCTTGATTTTGTCATAAATTTGTCATGGATGTACATGCATGACAAAAAACGCGACCTACTGTGACAAACACGAATCATCACGGAAGTGTATTTTTTTTGTAGTGACAACTAAACAAGAATGCCATCATGTTTTAGTCGTCATACCATCACCAAACACAAATAAGCATACATAACAAGTGATGTTCTCACAGCAAAATAGTAAACAACATGTTCATGAGGTTTCAATTGTCATAGAAAACACAATTTCACATAGTAGATAAAAAAATGTCTTCTAACAGGCAAATACGACAAAAGCAATCTAATCATCATCCGCATCAGTAGTGTCAACATCTTCGCCATGTGTATCAGTCTAAATCATAATTCCCCATGGTGTCATCTTCTTCTTCATCCTCAACGTCCTCGAACGTTGGCTTCTTCTTGATCAACTGTTGTATGTCCACAGCATGACAGGCAATCTTTTCGCCGGCGTCATTGACGTGATGGTTCTCAAAGATATTAGGAACATCTATGTTATCTTGTACATCAGGAGTAGTGTAAGCATCATCTTGTTGTACAACTTCATTAAACGAATTACTCTGCTCAAACCTTTGCAATACTCTCCAGCCATCGCTACATGTGCAAATGTGTCTTTCAAGAATAAATATTTGTGTTTCTTGATTTGCCAAAATAAAAGGCTCGTTGGTCTGGTACCTGCCTTGACATTGATGGATTTGACATAATCATCAGCTTTGGGTTTTGCGATCCTGGAAAACAGGTTATACCAACGACAACACAATAGAACCACACACTGATAATCCTCAAAACTAGAGATATACTACAACTGAACAATATCTGTTATGTTAGCATACATATCAGTTGTCTCTTTGTCGTACGTATCCGTGCTCGTGATGGCACTGTTTTGTGTCTTCTTGCCTTCGTCACGTGAAAGGGTGTTGTAGCGCACATCCCCAACAACGCAAGATTCATAATGCCCTACCCGAGTATTAGGACCCATTGCTAGTGAGTAAAGGGCATCATCAACTGCATGCCCATCATCCGGCATATTCTTAACCTATGGCTAGAAAATAGACAAGCTGATCATCTTATGTACTCAATATATTAAAAAAACTGACAGTGCAATTCAAAAGCTTACATGGCTCCTAAACCATTTCGCAAATACTGCCATAACCAGTTTGTCAATGTTTCTTGGATTTTGCGGCAGTAACTCCTTTTTGTAGATGCTGCACAACATAGTGATCATGTCAAACATCTAAATATACAAGAATGTGCTGCAAGTTTAGTAGATTACGATGTATAAGCTGCAGTACTTAGCACTTACTTGATATAAGGTAGTATCTCAGGACAGTTATTCAACACATAACAAACCATTTTGTCCAAATCTTTAGTTTATCCTCTTGTCGACTCTTCCCTGTAACTCAAATAGAATAATAGAAAACATTGAGCCCGGGATTGTCTTCACCCACCTCTTTGCTAAGCTGATCTGCTGTTTCGATGTATTTTGAGCAGAATGTCAATGCTTCTATAGAAATGTAGGTCTCTGCAATGGAACCCTCGGGTCTAGCTCTGTTCCTAACATAGCCCCTGAAAGTGCCTAGACGCTTTTCAATAGGGTACATCTAGCCATACTGTACTGGACCTCTAAGTAGTGCCTCATCAGGTAGATGAACAGCCAAATGCACCATCACATCAAAGAAGGTTGTAGGATATATCTTCTCAAGGTCGCATAGGATAGTTGGTATCTTGTCTCTAAGATGCTCCAAAGCATCTATCCTCATATTTCTACTGCAGAGTTCCCAGAAGAATTGTCTCAACTCTCCAACTGCTTTGTATAAGTCAGGGTGGCCCAATCCTCTAAGGATAACAGGTAAAACCCTTTGAAGTAGGACGTGGCAGTCATGAATTTTCAACCCTTGTACCTTGTTTCCATCTGCACTGACTCTCCTTTCAGGGTTGGAAGAAAATCCATGTGGGAATCTCACACGTGACAGGACCTCGCAGAACTCTTTTCTTTTTACCTTGTCCAAGACGTACACAACTGGTGCCATATCCTATAGGCTACCTTCATCTTGCACCTGCAAATTCTGTTTGATACCCAGGTGTGTCAAATCAATCCTAGCTTTTAAGGTATCTTTCGTCTTGCCTTCAATATTAAGAAGTGTGTCGATAATGGTGTGAGATATATTTTTCTTAATGTGCATCACATCAAGATTATGCCGCAGATCCAAATCTTTCCAATACTCCAAGTCCCACAAAGTGGACATGTGGGTAAACAATAATCTCTCTTCTGCCCTGCCACGCTTCCTTTTCCTGCTACCATTACCAGGATGGTTTCCTGGTGTAATATGCCTGACCTTCTCTAATTCCACTTGCAAATCATCAGCGGTGAGCCTCTTTGGCGCATCACAGTTTTCATGCTTTGCATTGAACACATGTCTTCGGTATTTTCTAGGATGCGGCTTGTCCTTGGCAAGGAAACAGTGGTGTCCAATGTAACAGATCTTGCTAAGTATTGCGTATGACAGCGGATTCCTGTCACAGTGAACACAAGCATTGTAACCATGTGTCATTCGCCCTGACATAGTGCCCAAAGCCAGATAATCATGGATGCACCAAATTATAATAGCATGCAGAAAGAAATCAGCTGGTGGGCTGCTATATATGTCTCGAGAGAGAACACCCCTCCATAACTGTTGAAGTTCCTCCACAAGAGGCTCCATGAATAAATCAAAATCCTTTCCTGGACTTTTTGGACCTGGGATGAGCAAGGCCATCATGTAGATTGATTCTTTGGTGCAGACATTTGGAGGCATGTTGTAAGGGATAACAAGCACTGGCCACATGCTATATGTGGTGCTCTGGTGGCCAAATGGGTTAAATCCATTTGAAGCTAAGCCAAGTCTAATGTTTCTCGGGTTAGTAGCAAACTTTTTGTGTTTATTATTGAAGCTTTTCCACTCACTACCATGAGATGGATGGATCGTTACATTCTGATCTTTGTAGTCCTGGTTCCTAGAATGCCACAGTACATCCTCTCTTGTTTCAGCATCATGAAACAACATCTGCAATGTTGGTATAATTGGAAAATTTCTCAGAACATTATGAGCAATCCTCTTCACAACATCGCCATCTTTCCATCTTGATGATTTGCATTTCGGGCATTCACTTAAGTTGGCATAATCCTTCCAGAACATAACACAATTATTCTTACAAACATGGATCATATCATATCCAATTCCAACTGCACGAAGGAAATACTTCATTTTACTGTAGGTGTGTGGCAGCTCAGACGCATCTGGGAAAGATTTGCGGAAAGCAGCAAACATCGCATCGAATGATTTGTTGGTCATCCGCTCAGACTTCACATGAAGAAAGGTGACCATAGCTGAGAATACTGACAGCTTATTTCCTGGGATGATAGCCATGTTGCATTGTTCCAATATGCAGGCCCACCATTGTTCTTCTGCAGGTGAAAGTTCACGAAATGCATGAGCATTTCGTAGCATTGTTTCAATGTTGGTCAAACTCACTGGCTTCGCCACTTAGGGATTCCTGGCACTACAAGAAATATGTCAACTAGTGACCTTCTGTTAGTGACCCTGGAAGAATTGGTCATAGATCTGTGACCATTTGAGACCAATTGGTCAAAAGCTGTTCGGGGGGCTCCAAACCCTAAACCATTGCGACCATTTTGGTCAGAAAGGTCGTAATTTCCTAACACGAAATGGTCACAAAGCAAACAACGTAGGTCTGCTGCCTTATTTCTAGTTGTTAGCGACCAATATAGATGGTCATAGCCTTGTAGATTGTGATGGGTTGTGATGACTAGGCGCCATCTCATCAGTTTTGCCTATGTGTCATGTCCATGTGTCAATTTTTTCCCTAGGTCGTGAAGCAACCTATATTTCTGTTATTCCAAAAATTCCCAAAACATTCTCATAAATTGTTTGGATCATATCTTCATCAAATATGTCAAAAACCTTCCTTGCCTAGTTCAAAAATAACTCAACAGTATTCATTTTCCTATCCTGTTCAAAGCAGCACTTTGTGAAGGAAGTACCACTTTGGCATGTCCAAATGGTATCCATTTTCTACAGTGCTTTCCTATGCCCAAATAACCATCGTCCACCAAATGCCATCTCAATCCATTCATTATTTTGAGCCCAGCTTCAACAATTCATATTTATGTCCAGTGTGGTACTTTGCAAAGCAAGTACAACCTAGGCTCCTCCTTTTGAGGTAAAAATTTGTGAAGACGGTCTTCTTAGTAACTGATCATCCTCAGCCAAAACTCACGCCCATTAGCCATGTGCATTTCCCGTACCGCAAATCAAACACTTGGCTGCTTATTCATGTTTGAGCATCGATCGGTCTCCTCGTGAGAATCTTATGTTGTGATTTTCTTCCTAGCACCTACCTAGGGAGTGCCCAACCCACTAGACATGCCTAGGCCGCCCAGAACACATGGTAACGCCATGGTCACACGGTGACCACGCGGCGGGCATGCGAGCTTACGCGCTCTAGAGTTGGGGCCCTCGGCCACCGTCCAAACCTCGATGTCTCGCCATCAAACCATGTATTTCTGCTTAAATAGATACTTATTTACCTAGAAATGATTTTTGTAAAAAATAAAGAGCAAACTATGAGGCAGCTGCAGCTCAAATTTGACCCGCTTCCAGCTGAATTGACGGGAATTTGTTAATTCACCAGAGGTGGATCAAAAATTTTGACACCCAACCATTTTGTCTATTGTGCATTAAAATGGCCTAGTATTTTATAAAATTGATTAGGTCCAATTTTGCAACAAATATATGGTAGGTCCTTCACAAAAAAAAACTCATTTCAGGCACTCGGAAAATGGAAAATGAATTTTCCATGCAAAGAAAATGAAAACTCCCTTAGGAAACATTGTTTGGAATTCCAAGATGCACCCTTGTGCACAATATTAGATCATTTGAACAAACTATGCCATGAATGTGGCCATAAGATTGATCATTTAGCTTGAAAGCCATGAATCTTCACACTTGATAGCTCATTTCTGAGAACACTTTTTTAAAATAATTACCGTATTACAAGTTTATTATGTTTCCTGGAAACTTGGTCACATATAATGACACAATGCGAAGGTTTTCCAATTTTTTGATTTTTTTTTGAATTTTTTATGCCCGTTTCAAAATGCGGTCAAAACGGCGGGCTTGACCATTCCTATCTAGTGGTTGAATATTGGATTTTTTTTGGTGTTTCTCTGATTAAATATATACTTATGTACATAGAAATGATTTTTGAAAAAAATAAAGAGCAAACTACGAGGCAGCTGCAGTTCAAATTTAACCCGCTTCCAACTGAATCAACGGGAATTTGTCTTTTTCACCAGAGGTGGATCAAAACTTTTGACACCCAACCATTTTGTTAAATGTGCATTAAATATGGCATAGTATTTTAGAAAATTTATTACGTCCAATTTTGCAACAAATATATGGTAGGTCCTTCACAAAAAACTCATTTCGGGCACTCCAAAAATGGAAAATGAATTTTTTGTGGAAAGAAAATGAAAACTCCCTTAGGTAACATTGTTTGGAATTCCAATATGAACCCTTGTGCACAATATTAGATCATTTGAACAAACAATGCCATGAATGTGGCCATACGATTGATCATTTGACTTGAAAGCCATGAATCTTCACACTTGATAGCTCATTTCCGAGAACACTTTTTTAAAATAATTACCGTATTACAAGTTTATTATGTTTCCTGGAAACTTTGTCCCATATAATGACATAATTCGAAGGTTTTCCAATTTTTTGAATTTTTTTGAATATTTTATGCCCGTTTCAAAATGCGGTTAAAACGGCGGCCTTGACCATTCGTATCTAGTGCTTGAATCTTGGAATTTTTTTGGTGTTTCTCTGATTAAATAGATACTTATGTACCTAGAAATGATTTTTGGAAAAAATAAAGAGCAAACTACGAGGCAGCTGTAGTTCAAATTTGACCCGCTTCCAACTGAATCGACGATAATTTGTCTTTTTCACCAGAGGTGGATCGAAACTTTTGACACCCAACCATTTGGTCATTTGTGCATTATATATGTCCTAGTATTTTAGAAAATTGATTACGTCCAATTTTGCAACAAATTTATGGTAGGTCCTTCACAAAAAAACTCATTTTGGGCACTCGGAAAATGGAAAATGAATTTTTCGTGCAAAGAAAATGAAAACTCCTTTAGGAAACATTGTTTGGAATTCGAAGATGCACCCTTATGCACAATATAAGATCATTTGAACAAATAATGCCATGAATGTGGCCATAAGATTGATCATTTGGCTTGAAAGCCATGAATCTTCACACATGATAGCTCGTTTATGAGAACACTTTTTTAAAATAGTTGCCTTATTACAAGTTTATGATTGTTCCTGATAACTTGGACACATATAATTACACAATGCGAAGGTTTTCCAATTTTTAGATTTTTTTGAATTTTTTATGCCCGTTCCAAAATGCTGTCAAAACGGCAGGAATGACCGTTCCTAGCTAGTTGTTGAATCTTGTAATTTTTTTGGTGTTTCTCTGATTAAATATATACTTACTTTCCTAGAAATGATTTTTGGAAAAAATAAAGAGCAAACTACGAGGTAGTTACAGTTCAAATTTGACCAGCTTCCAGCTGAATCAGCGAGAATTTGTCTTTTTCACCAGAGGTGGACCAAACTTTTGACACCTAACCATTTGGTCATTTGTGCATTATATATGTCCTAGTATTTTAGAAAATTGATTAGGTCCAATTTTGCAACAAATATATGGTAGGTCCTTCACAAAAAAACTCATTTCGGGCACTCGGAAAATGGAAAATGAATTTTTAGTTAACTACGACCAATTTTGTAGTTAACTATGACCAATTTAGATGGTCATGACATCATATACGTGTACTGCATTTTTATTGGTCCGTGGGCGTTTCACGCGGATCGTGGATGGAACACCGTTGGATTTTTGTGGATCTAACGGTTGTCCTCACCCCAAGCCCAGCTAAGCCGAAACCCTAGTCCTGTCCTCGTGGACATTTTTCATCCACCCCCCGCCTCCTTTCTTTCTCCCATATCCCCCGCACGCCTCCCCTCCCCGCTCCCTCCCATGGTGAACCCCATCGCCTCCCCTTTCCTCCTTCCCTCCTGCGTGCGTCGGCCACCTCCCTCCGGCGGAGCTCGACCCCCACCCTCCGACGCCGCTGCTCCACCCTCTCCCGCGCCCCTCGATCCAAGATCCCTGTCTCCAAGGCAACCTCTCCCTCCCTCAGATCTCGATCCGCCGCCGTGCTGGGAATATGCCCTAGAGGCAATAATAAAATGATTATTATTATATTTCCTTGTTCATGATAATTGTCTTTTATTCATGCTATAATTGTATTATCCGGAAATCGTAATAGACGTGTGAATACATAGACCACAATATGTCCCTAGTGAGCCTCTAGTTGACTAGCTCGTTGATCAACAGATAGTCATGGTTTCCTGACTATGGACATTGGATGTCGTTGATAACGGGATCACATCATTAGGAGAATGATGTGATGGACAAGACCCAATCCTAAGCATAGCACAAGATCGTGTAGTTCGTTTGCTAGAGCTTTTCCAATGTCAAGTATCTTCTTCTTAGACCATGAGATCGTGTAGCTCCCGGATATCGTAGGAGTGCTTTGGGTGTACCAAACATCACAACGTAACTGGGTGACTATAAAGGTATACTACAGATATCTCCGAAAGTATCTGTTGAGTTGACACGGATCGAGACTGGGATTTTTCACTCCGTATGGCGGAGAGGTATCTCTGGGCCCACTCGGTAATGCATCATCATAATGAGCTCAAAGTGACCAAGTGTCTAGTAACGGGATCATGCATTACGGTACGAGTAAAGTAACTTGCCGGTAATGAGATTGAACGAGGTATTGGGATACCGACGATCAAATCTCGGGCAAGTAACATACCGATTGACAAAGGGAATTGTATACGGGGTTTCTTGAATCCTCGACATCGTGGTTCATCCGATGAGATCATCGAGGAGCATGTGGGAGCCAACATGGGTATCCAGATCCCGCTGTTGGTTATTGACAAGAGAGCCATCTCGGTCATGTCTACGTGTCTCCTGAACCTGTAGGTTCTACACACTTAAGGTTCTGTGACGCTAGGGTTGTAGAGATATGATTATGCAGCAAACTGAAAGTTGTTCGGAGTCCCGGATGAGATCCCGGACATCACGAGGAGTTCCAGAATGGTCCGGAGGTAAAGAATTATATATGTGAAGTCGAGTTTCGGCCATCGGGAAAGTTTCTGGGGTCACCGGTATTGTACCAGGACCACCGGAAGGGTCCCCGGGGTCCACCGGGGTCCACCGGGTGGGGCCACCCATCCCGGAGGGCCCCATGGGCGGAAGTGGGAGGGGAACCAGCCCATGGTGAGCTGGTGCGCCCCCCTGGGCCCCCCTCTGCGCCTAGGGTTGGGAACCCTAGGGGAGGGGCGCCTCCACTTGCCTTGGGGGGCAAGTCTCCCCCCTTGGGAGACGTCACGCTGACCGCACGTGTGTTGAACACGAAGGTGCCGTCCGTTCGGCGCTAGGATCTCCGGTGATTTGGATCACGACGAGTACGACTCCCTCAACCCCGTTCTCTTGAACGCTTCCGCTCGCGATCTACAAGGGTATGTAGATGCACTCCCCTCTCTTGTTGCTAGATGAACTCATAGATTGATCTTGGTGAACGTAGGAATTTTTTTATTTTATGCAACATTCCCCAACACGCCGCCCACCATCGACGACCCTCACCATAGACGAGATTGAGCTCCTCCATCCCTCCCGTTCTGTACTTTCTTCAGACGATGGTGGTTTTCTTCACACGATTACCCGCTCCCCCACCCCTCCCTCTGCTAGGGACCTTCCCAGGCTCTGCTCTGCTCTGCTTGCACGCCGCACCCAACCACTGTTGCACCTCCACCACCACCTCCCCTTCCACGGGCTCACTCCGTCCATCCACCCCGCGTCCCCCCTCACCCTCCGCCTCCGCGGCCGCATTGCCGACGGAAGCCTCGACCACGCCGCTAGGCCGCTCCCTCGGCCGGCAGGCTCCGTCGCCGTCTCCAGCGGCCGCATTGCCGACGCAATCCTCGACCACGACGCCAGGCCGGTCCCTCGGCCGGCAGGCTCTGTTGCCGTCTCCGGTAGCAGACCAAGATACAGGTACTTCTCCCCTCCCCCCCCTCCGATGGCTGTTTTTTCCCCAGCAGAGCCTGGGTGGGATCTTCCCTAGTTTCTGCGGCCGATCCTCATGGCTAGCGGTGCAGGCAGGCATGAGGCTTTTCGGCCGCGACCCTGTTTCGGCCCAAGCTTCCGATTTTGGGCGGGGACAGTTTGGCCAGACAAGGGGTTATGGAATCAAAGCGCTGGTATTTTTGCTGGACGAAAACCACCATCGCGTGAAGAAAGTACAGGTATATGAGCTTGAGCATCGTCTGAACCGTGATGGGATTACTGGATTACCTTCGCGTGATGGTCCTAGAATGCGGCAATTAGTGTTCGATCTATGCGATCGTTCTGAATTTGTCAGGAACATGAACTGTTTGTAGTTCCTAATTTAAGCCTGCAATCTGTGATGTCTAGCCATTTCGTTTTGTAGTTTAGATCTGATAAGCAGCTGCAGTACGAGGATCATGCTTTTCATGAGACATGGGTGCACTTCTGTACTAGTATAGTTGCCACTTGTGTGAAATCTCAGATCTAGTTAGGCCATTATCATGCTTTACATAGTCAATTTTGATGTGTTGTGATATTATGATCTACATCCAACTAAACACCTCACTGATATTAGATGTATTTTTTTATGATTATTAAAGAATAATATCAACTATTATCAAATAGCATAGCTAGTGATCTGTGTGGTTCTAGAGAATGGGTAGCTGCAGATGTAGACTGCAGCGCTATGCTCCGATGGTGATCCTCCGCCCTATTGGTGATTCTCTGCCCTATTGTCTAGCTGTGGACACCAGGTAGTGGCCTTTCTGGTCAAGGTGGTCACAACATAAGTATTTATTTTCTATGTTTGCAATGCTTGATGTTTAGTGTGAGAAACTGGGTTTTGCATGACTCGGGCGGCATTGCCTCTCCGTATTTGCATTATTGACGAGGGTGTATTTGGTCTGGGGTTCCATTGAAAAGGGAAGCATAAATATTCTGTCTGCCACCAAATTCTTTGTGGCTTTCTGTACTGCAAACATAGGACCGAGATGTTATTGGTGTGAGCACTCAGAAGGAAGCAATAAAACATGCTGTCTTGTGTACATTTCACCATCCATCAATCATTTTTTTATATCATCATCTTATTAACGTGACCAAAACTTACTCTTGTTCTTGCCCTTGCAAATCGAGGATATTGTCTGAGCGGCCAGGCGAGCCTGCTGCAGAGCTTTGGCCATGGCGGCAACTGCTTGATTGAAATTGGACAATGTTCTGGCTTTGATTTTTCTAGGTTGTAGTTTGTTCCATATCGTGCTAGGTTGTATTGTATAATCTGCATTATTAGTGTGGTTTATAATGTGCTTATGCTAGATTAATGCATCAACCTGACATGTTACAAACCTAGCCAGAACCTATGACATCTCATTTTAAATGATAATTATTGTTGTTAAAAAGCTACTTTTTGATTTCATACAAGTATATGACCCCAACTGCTGTATAGTTGTATCCATATTTGTTTTGTAGAAGTATATGACAAGCTGATGAACCAGCTACATACCCTGATATACAACGACTAATCGTTTCCAAATGAACTAGTACATTATAATTTTCTAAAACACTAATACTCGATGATTACAAGCAGAAGAAGTCCCTGTTTTTGCATTACTCACTTTCTTGAAAGTTGCATACATGTTTTTTTAATTCAGATGTGTGTATCCCTGGATATGCACTTGTAGTACAGCACAGATCGGTAAATACTTGGTCAGGAGTATGTTATCCTTGTTATCCTTTTTAATTCAGAGGTGTTTTCACTTTTTGGTGCTGAGAATAGTAGCAAGTAGCGTCACCTGAGATGGAATTCTTGCTTCAAGGGTGAATGCTTGTCATTTTCTGCAGATTGCAGACACGAGTGCTACTTGAATCCTTAGAGTTGGTTTTATTTCAGTACATCTAGTATCAAATATGGTATTTGTCATAACTAACGAATTAGGAGCCAATTACATTTCCCTTCTTGTTCTTTCTGAAGAGTTGGATCACTTGCAGAATTGTTCTTTAGATAGGCTTGTGAAGGAGTCAATTACCTTGCCCTTCTTGCTGTTTCTTAAGAGTCAAGTCACTTGCAGAATTGTTCTTTACATAGGCTTGTGAAGGATAGGGAAGCACCTTACCTATCATTGAACCCATCTATACTCGCTTCAGCTCCAACTCTATGTTTTATTCCGTGCCTGGGATTACTAATTGAGTCGTTCTACTACATCTTGCGATGAACTAAAGAAGATGAATTCTTTTTTTGCATATAGCATGCTAGAATTTCCCTCACTTGCGGCATTTATGTTACGAATTACCCTTCAGCACCACTGCTCACCCGAAGCATTGTGTAATGGAAGTCACAAGCATTGTCACCCCCTGTACATGATTCTATTTGTAATATGATTACAATAGCAGAGTTGACAACAACACGTTTGTAATGCGGCCTCGTTGCTGTTCTCTTTTTCATATGCAGTGCTATTGTCATGTGTGTGATGCACCAGCTCCATGCAAGCACTGGGGCAAAGGGCTCTATCAAGCAGGTCTCCGTAGTAAGCGTCTCAGTTCCGCTCCGTCCCCGATCCACCTCTATTTGTTCATTCGAATTGGTGATGCTGCGAGATGGGTTTGCTTGTGGATTCTTGTTTTGGTAGTAGTTTGCTTTGCTATGAGTAAAATGCCATGTCTGGTTCTTCTTTTGGTAGTAGTTTGCTTTGCTTATCCAGTAGTATCAGTCAATTGGCCAGCCTGTAGCAGCTTGTTGTTTGCAGGGATGGTGTTAACTGTGAAGATGCCAAGTGTGTGAAAATTAGACATGCTACTATATTGCCTTGCTGTCCATTTCTTGCCTGAATGCATGCTTTAAATGAGATGATGTGCTAGAGGCATGATGATGTGCTAGAGGCATGCTACTATATTGCCTTGCTGTAAACAAGATTGTTTTTACTTTATTGTCTTTCATGCACATTTGGTGTCTATCTGACCTGCTGGTGTCATGTGTACTGTAATTCATGAACTATCTTCACTGTTGCTCCCTGCTGCATTGTCTCCCCCATTCTCCTTCTATCCAGTCTTGATATAAATCTAAAATATACTTTAATCTGCAGTTCCTTTCAAAAGTATATGCAAAGTGTGTGTGTATCCAGTGAGAAAATCTGTAGTTACTTGATATAACTCTGCTTTCTTTTAGTGGCTATTTTCTGCTCAGTTCTCTTTTAACATATAGTTTGTTCTCTTTGAATGTGCAGATAGTATGTTGTGCTGGAGATGTTTTTTCGTTGCTGGGATCATTTGAACCTGGAGGTCATGTGTTATGTGATCTGAGCCATATGGCATATTGTACAAAATTTATATCATGTTTTATTTGAAGATGTACGTTTAAAATGCTGCTTTGACAACAAACTTGTATTCCTGTGTATCCTGCTTTGATAGAGAAATTATGAAAATTTCTCAACAATATATATTGCTTAAATATTTGTTTTCCAATTTTCTATGCTTAGAGTTGTACTGCACCTAAAAAAGGCTACAACCTAACTTGATGATGTTGTTGTGGAATTGTTTATTTTATTTAAAATAGCGAAAATAATAATAATTCTGCTGAAAGTTATAAAAAACAAAATGAAAAGGCCAGCAAAAACAAAATGAAAAGGCCAACAAAACAAGATATTTACTAGAAAAAGGAAAGGGCCCAGAAAAGAAAAAAGGCCGTAAAATTTGGCTTGGCCCATTTAGTTGACCATGAAAAAACACAAATAGGCTGAATTGTTGGGCTCGGCCCATCTAAAACACCGAATCAGACCGGGCTGAATCTTATCAGTGACCTTTTCAATAGGTCGCAAATTTTCCACGTCAGATTGCCACATTGGATCCGACGTGGCCTGGGCAGACAGCTAGTGACCAAAACAAAAGGTCATGGGTTCAACGACCTTCTGTTTTGGTCATAAACGTCTATGACCTTCTCACAGAGAAGGTCGTTAATGTCAGTTTACGACGGCCAGCTTTTGACCTTCTGTTTTTGGTCACAAAAAGGTCACAAATGGAAAACAATGACCATTCAGTAACCAATAGTGGTGGTCACAAGTTGACATATTTCTTGTAGTGTGGACTAAGGGGTCCTCGGATAGCCGGACTATATACTTCGGCCAGACTGTTGGACTATGAAGATGTAAGATAGAAGACTGCGTCCCGTGTCCGGATGGGACTCTCCTTGGCGTGGAAGGCAAGCTTGGCGATTCGGATATGTAGATTCCTTTCTCTGTAACTGACTTTGTACAACCCTAGCCCACCCGGTGTCTATATAAACCGGAGGGTTTGGAGTTCTAGGGTTAAGCCACAACAATCATAACCTCATAGGCTAGACTTCTAGGGTTTAGCCATTATGATCTCGTGGTAGATCAACTCTTTTAATACTTATATTCATCAAGATCAATCAAGCAGGAAGTAGGGTATTTCCTCCATAGAGAGGGCCCGAACCTGGGTAAACATTATGTCCACCGCCTCCTGTTACCATTAGCCTTAGACGCACAGTTCGGGAACCCCTACCCGAGATCCGCCGGTTTCGACTCCGACATTGGTGCTTTCATTGAGAGTTCCGCTGTGTCGTCGAAGATAGGCTTGATGGTTCCATCAATCATTTACAACAACGCAGTCCAGGGGGGAACCTTCCTCCCTGGATAGATCTTCGTATTCGGCGGCTTCGCACTGTGGGGCAAATCGCTTGGCCATCTAGAGCAGATCGATAGCTACGCCCCTGGCCATCAGGTCAGATTTGGAAGCCTAGATTTTGTGGCCGATATCCGCGGAGACTTGATCTTTGACTTATTCGAGTCCATGACGGCTGTCCTCGGCCACTACGATGAACATCACCTAGATCTGTTATCTGGCCGCATATAGGAGATAGCGCCTGTGACCGCCCTGGCCCTAGAGCCGGAGCGGACTGCTTCGTCCAAAGACGGGAAGCTCAACCCCGCCGCGGAGGCCGCAGACTCGGTGGCGCTCGAGCCGCACACAGACCCAACATCGAGCTGGGCTTGCGTCACCGGAACCCCGGACTCTTCTCTGGCAATGGGTTCCAGACCGCGTGCATCCGGGCCCATCGAACCTGATTGGGTGCCGGTCTTGAAGTTCAGCTACACGGACATCTTCCAGCACTCGCCTTTTGGCGACATGTTAAGCTCATTAAAATCCCTCTCCCTGTCGGGGAAATCTTGGCTGAACTATGTCCGGCTCTAGTGGGAAGCGGACGACGAAGAACTTTGTGTCCCACCCACCACCCATGTTATAGCCACTGTCGACGACTTAACCGACATGCTTGACTACGACTCCGAAGACATCGATGGTATGGATGACGATACCGGAGAGGATCAGGAACCACTGCCTATAGGGCCCTGGACAGCCACCTCCTCGTATGACATATACATGGTGGATACACCCAAAGAAAACATCGAGCACAACAGAAATCCAGTCGAGAATAAACCTCCTGAGATACAGCCAAAGCACCGCCGTCAGCGGCGCCACTCTAAGCCACTCCATAGTAAAAACAGCAATACCAGCACAGAAGAGGACAACACTCCAGATGGATCCAAAAATAATGAAGACCCCGTTGAGCCAACCTCCGATCAGGAGGAAGAGGAGGATGGGCGAGTCAGCCCTAGCGAATAGGCCACGAATGAAGACTCGGAGGATAGAAACTACCTTCCGCTCTCCGAGGAAGATGTGAGCCTCGGCCATGAAGATTTCATCATGCCCAAAGATCCCGCCGAAGAGGAACGCTTTAAGCGTCAGCTAATTGCCATTGGAAGAAGCCTGAAAAAGAAGCAGCAGCAGCTTCAAGCTGATCAAGATCTGCTCAATGAAAGATGGACTGATGTCCTGGCAGCCGAGGAATATGGCCTCGAGCGTCCAACCAAAAGCTAGCCGAAGCGCAAACTGTTACCACAATTCAATGACAAGGCGTTGGAGCCCATCCTACCAAGGTACAATGCGGCTGACCACCACCACGTGGCCGGCATAAAGCGACACCTCGAGCCGAACACCAGCCCGCACTGCCTTGCCGAACAAACAGAAATACACCAGCTCAGGGATATACACATGACCTGCGACATGATTTGGAAAACAGAGCAGGTCAGACAAGATCGGTCCATGGATCACGGGGGCATGCACCGACGGGTGACAATGGCCATCTGGGTGAACGTGACAAACATAATCACGTCCGGGCCGAAAACCGCAGACGAACTCCATCCGAGCTACGTCATGACTTGGCCCGATATAGAGGCGCCGCACACCCCCTCTGCTTCACTGATGAAGTAATGAGACATGATTTCCCTGAAGTGTTTAAACCCGTTAACATCGAAACATACGATGGTACAACAGACCCCGCAGTATGGATCGAGGACTTTCTTTTCCATATTCATATGGCTCACTGTGACGATCTTCACGCCATCAAATACCTCCCACTCAAACTCAAGGGACCAGCTAGGTACTAGTTAAACAGTCTTCCTGAAAACTCCATTGGCAGCTGGGAGGACTTGGAGGATGCCTTCCTCGACAACTTCCAAGGCACATATGTCCGACCTCCGTATGGCGATGACATAAGTCACATAATCCAACAGCCCGGAGAGTCAGCCAGGAAATTCTGGACTCAATTCCTAACTAAAAAGAACCAGATCGTCAATTTTCTGGATGCCGAAGCCCTAGCGTCCTTTAAACACAACATCCGCGACGAATGGCTGGCCAGACACGTCATCCAGGAAAAACCGAACTCCATGTCAGCCCTTACGGCACTCATGACCCGCTTCTGTGTGGGCGAAGATAGCTGGCTAGCCCGTAGCAATAACAATACAAGCGAACCTGGCACTTCTGAAGCCAGAAACAGCAACGGCAAGCCCCGACACAACAGACATAAGCGTCGAAACAACGGTGACAACACCGAAGACACGGCGGTCAACACCGGATTTAGTGGCTCTATGTCCAGTCAGTGGAAGAAGCCTTTTAAGAGAAGTAATCCGGGCCCGTCCAGTCTGGACCGCATACTAGATCGACCATGCCAAATCCATGGCACTCCTGATAAACCTGCCAATCATACCAACAGAGAATGTTGGGTCTTCAAATGGGCCGGCAATTTAAATGCCAACAATAACGAGAAAGGGTCGCAAAGCGATGACGATGATGAGGAACACCGACCACCGAACACAGGGGACAGAAGAAGTTTCCCCCCAAATCAAAACGGTTAACATGATATACGCCACCAATATCCCCAAGAGGGAGCGTAAGCGTGCACTCAGGGACATCTAAGCGATGGAGCCAGTCGCCCCAAAGTTCAACCCATGGTCCTCCTGTCCGATCACCTTCGATCGCAGGGACCACCCGACCAGTATCCGTCATGGCGGTTCAGCCGCACTGGACCTTGACCCAATTATTGATGGCTTCCATCTCACGCGAGTTCTCATGGATAGTGGCACCAGCCTGAACCTGCTCTATCAGGATATAGTGCGCAAAATGGGTATCGATCCCTCAAGGATCAAGCCCACAAAAACCACCTTTAAAGGTGTTATACCAGGTGTAGAGGCCTACTGTATGGGCTCAATCACACTGGAAGTGGTCTTCGGATCCTCGGATAATTTTTGAAGCGAAGAGTTAATCTTCGATATCGTCCCTTTCCGTAGTGGTTATCATGCACTGCTTGGACGAACCGCGTTTACTAGATTCAATGCGGTGCCGCACTACACCTACCTCAAGCTCAAGATGCCCGGACCACGCGGTGTAATAACGGTCAAAAGAAATACGGAGCGCTCCCTCTGTACTAAGGAGCACACCGCGGCCCTTGTAGTAGAAGTACAGAGTAGCCTTTTTAGGCAGAACCTCAATTCGGCAGTAAAGCCCCCGCACACCGTCAAGCAAGTCTGAATTACTATGCAGCAGGACCGTCCAGCTAATCCAGAGCTCGACTAGCAATTCGGCCTCCGTCCCAGTCCCAATCAAGCGATGACATTTGTGTCGCGCGTACATAACTACGCACTCAAAATACCATGGGCAGGGACAGAGGCACAACTAGATCGTGGTCCATAATGCGGCTCAACCGCGCCTGGAATCGCATACCTTCACCTTTTCTTTTTCATTTCAGGGTTTTTCTCTTCTCGAGGCTTTTTTGATAACCTAATCATCGGACCTATAACGGGACGGATACAGCAAGAAGGTGAGGAGCTTTGACGTACAAGGGAATCCCCAGTTGGTCTCTCCTAACGATCGTTATACCTGTTTTACATACCCGCACGCAGCTCGCTCTTGGTCATGGCATGTCACATAGCCTTATTTGCTTATTGCATTACTTGTATGCTTTTACGTATCAATCAAATTACAATGGAAAATAGTTTGCAGCTCAATATTTGTGGCGTCAACTTGTTATTGGATTCTTTCATTGTCTTTGTATTTATTACTTACTGTACATGTACACTCTGGTACGTATTACTTCACTAGGGGCTTCATCGCGCCCCGCAATACGGCAATAAAGTCCGAACGCTTTTATAGTACAGTTCGGCACCCTGAACTTATACCATTATATGCATCGGCTTTGAATCATGTCTTTGGTCAATCATTGGGTTGCCCGGCTCCTGTGCTTACTACCTTATGTTCCGCCATATCGGCTAGGGTAGTAAAGGGAGAACTACCGCGATTGTGTCCCGATTCTTCTAGATGAGCACATCAGTAGAGAAAGCCGAAAACTAACTACCATGATGCAGCGAGAGCTGGTCAGCTGTTCGAGAGGTTTTCAAATCCTTAGAGATTTTTTCCGCTTTATGCGAGGAATCGGTTCTTATCCGATTAGGCGTGTATAGCGCCCCAAGTTCGGCCTTCCGAACACCAGGGGTTGCGCCAAAATTTTCAATGTCAAACTCCTATGGCCTTGTTCGCTGAGTCAAACACCTCCTTTAAGGACCAAAATTTGGAGTAAAGAGTCTTTATATTTATCCCGAACACCCCCGTAGTATCTACGTGGGGGCAGAAGACAACGACTAGCCAACTCTCATATTTCATAAACGGCCGCACATGAGGTAAAACTTCAAAACAAGCAAGCATTATATTACATAAAGATCTTGTTTCATTTTACAGGACAGGATAACATGAATGTATTCATGGGAATATGATATCCTTGGCACATTGCTCCGCCGCAAGGCGGGATCCCTCCAGGACACTATCAAAATATTGTTCGGGTCAGCGGTGTTCCTTGCCCTCAGGCGGCCCCTTGGTCATCAGCTTCTTGGCATCCATCTTCGCCCAGTGCATCTTCGCGCGGGCAAAAGCCACCCGTGCACCTTCAATGCAGACCGACCGCTTTATAACTTCAAGCCATGGGCATGCACTCACAAGCCGCTTCACGAGTCTGAAGTAGCTACTAGGCATGGGCTTGGTAGGCCATAGCCGGACTATTAGGTCCTTCATGGCTAGTTCGGCCGCCTTGTGCAGCTCGACCAGCTGTTTCAACTGGTCACTAAAGGGCACTAGATGTTCTGGTCCAAGGTATTGAGACCAGAACAACTTCTCCGTAGAGCTCGCTTCTTCGGCTCGATAGAACTCTGTAGTATCTGATATGCTGCACGGCAGATCCGCAAACACTCCTGGAGAGCTCCAAATTCGGGTAAGTCAAAGGAATGTTTCCTTCACATACTTGTGTTGCATAATAAAAGCCATACCTGCCGCGATCTTCTTGGCTGCTTGGATTTCCTAGAGGGTGCTCTGGGTTTCGGCTCGGGCATCTTGTGCGCTCTGGCGGGCCTTGGCAAGTTCGGACTCTTGAGTCTTAGAATCACGCTCCAAGGACTCGTACTTCCTGACGGCGTCCTGGAGCTCTCGCTAGACCTCGCTGACCCGGGCCTCCTGTTTCTCGCGCGCGACACGTTCCTTGGCCTCTTTGACCTCGGCCTTGGCCCACGCCTTCTTGAGGGCTGCTACTTCGGTCGTGGCCCCTAATAAAGTTCATGACACTTTAGTCAGTACGAACATTTCATCCTTCGTAAGTATACACGCAGGTTACTACATACCTTTGCTTTCTACCGGCTGCTTCTTCACGAGGCCGAGCTCTTCCTCGGCCCGCTCCAGATTCTGCTTCAGTCCGGATACCTCCGCAGTATGAGCGGCAGCAGCCAGCAGTGACGCTTGCTTACTCACATAGACATCTTATGTTAGAGTCCTACAAAAATTATTTTGATCCTTTGTTCATCTTTTCTTTCCGAACACCGAGCAGAGCATCAGGGGCTACTGTCTACACTGTGATATTCTTTTTACAGTTACCTTACTTACCTCAAAGCCTGTTAGCAGGCTAGTGCAGGCTTCGGTTAGTCCGCTTTTGGCGGACTAGATCTCCTCAATCACCGTACTCATAAGAGTACTATGTTCTTCAACAATGGAAGTGCCTCACAGCGCTTCCAGCAATCTATCCGGTGCCTCTGGGTGGATAGAGATCTCCGGTGGAGTTGGCTCACCCACCTTATTAGGAAGAGGTGGCCTGCCTGAATCCAGAGCCACATGGGTCTCCAGAGCTGTATTCAGCTAGGGGCCGAATCGGATAAGGCCCGCATCACCGGTGTCCATCGGGGTCTGCCCCCCCATGTGTTCGGCAACCAGGGTTTTACCCTCCGCAACCACCGGGACGGCCTCTTGAGCCTCCCCCTGGCCTGGGATCCTTCGAGACAACACCTCGGTGTTGTCCGTAGCCTTTGGGGAGGAGGCCGTTGGAAGGGACGTGTTGTTCATCGCCGACGGGTCTAGCGACCCCTCCGAAGAGGAGGACAACGCGATGTTGGGCTGGGCCGGGTTGCAAGTGCACAATCCAGCACAATAAAAATAATAAAGTAAAAATATTGGATATATTACTGTGTCCGGACACTTACAAGTTGGCTAGGGGCTTAACCCTAGGCTCCTACTCCCCACCGCTATTGGTAGCCGCTGCGGAGTTGTCCGGAAGGGAAGTTTTCCGCTTCTTGGACGCCTCGGCCTCCCCATATGTGGAGGCCTTCCTCTTATTTCTCCCCCCAGCAGGGGTGGAATGGATTTCTTCTTCCTCCTCCTCTTCCTCGCCGTCTTTGGTGGAGGAGTGCGTCTTGCCATCTCTAGACGTCACGTCCGAAGTGCCCTTGCGATGGAGACCACTTCTGGTCTATGGGGCCTTCTTTTTGGCCTTCTTCTCCGACACCTCATAAGGCACCGGAAACAACATCTTCGTCAGAAGCGGGGTTTCTTGGTCTTCGGGTAGCGGAGCCAGACAGTTAATCCGCCCCGCTATCTCTATCTAGGCCTGAAAAAATTGGTAGGGAGGCTTAGATCCTCTGCCCAAAATATGCCAGTAAAGGATATACCATGAAAACATGAAAGAACTTACGGAATTAGCCTGGCGTTTTAAGCTAAGCCCACGATCCTCGGTCATGGGCGGTGGTGTCTCGCCGGCCTTGAAGAGCACCTTCCATATTTCTTCGTGCATCATGCCAAAGAGCTCTAGCAGCGTCTGGTGCTTGGCCGGATCGAACTCCCACAAATAGCAAGTCCGACGTTGGCAGAGAAGAATCCGGCGAATGAGCATAACCTGGATCACGTTGACAAGCTTGATTCTCTTGGTTATCATGTTCGATACGCACGTCTGGAGCCCAGTCAGCTCGTTTGAAGAACCCAAGGTCAGGCCCTTCTCTTGCCAGGAGGTGAGCCGCATCAAAACTCCAGATCGGAATTCGGGGGCTTCCGCCAAGTTGGGTCGCGCGGCTTAGTGATGTAGAACCACCCCGACTGCCACCCCTTCACTGTCTCCACAAAGGAGCCCTCGGGCCAGGTGACATTGGGCATCTTGCCCACCATGGCGCCTCCGCACTCAGCTTGTTGGCCGCTCACCACCTTGCGCTTCACATTGCAAGTCTTCAGCCATAGGCCGAAGTGAGGTGGGATTCGGAGGAAGGCCTCGCACATGACAATAAATGCTGAGATGTTGAGGATAGAGTTGGGGGCCAAATCATGGAAGTCCAGCACGTAGTAAAACATCAGTCCATGAACAAACGGGTGGAGAGGGAATCCTAGCCCACGGACAAAGTGTGTGAGAAACACAACCCTCTCATAGGGCTCTGTGGTAGGGACGATCTGTCCCTTAGCCGGAAGTCGGTGAACAATCTCCTTGGCCTGGTGCCCGGCCTCCCGGAGCTCCTTGATGTCCTTCTTCTTGACGGAGGAGGCCATCCACTTGCCTCCAGCTCCGGATTCGGACATGATTGGAGTGCTTTTTTGGGCAGAGAAGGTGAGAGCTTGGGCGCTGGAGCTTGAAAATGGATGGGCAGAGGAAGAAGAAGGCGTGGCTGAACAATGATGAATCCTTATCCCTTTATAAAGGCAATAACAATCATGCGCCTCCATGCTTGCCTTAAAATCCGCCTATTCCTCAAGCACCATGTAGATGGCACGGTTGGGTTACCCATGCCCGTATTGACGAGAATCCCGTGATAAGGGGACACGATCTCTGCTTTGACAAGACGTGCCAGTGAAACTGCACCTCAAAATACGGAGTGATAGGCTAAAAAACGGTTCGAATAATGACCGGGCAGTGGCATGATGTCACATTATAAAAAGTTGTCAGCGGATTGGACTTGTGAAATATTATACTCTCTACCGTTGTGTGTGGTACTTGTTTTGCAGAGCCGGACATGTTTTCTGTGTTCGGAGAGCTATGTTGGAGTATTCGGAGAAGGAACCCGCCTTGCAATGCCGAAGACAATCTGCGTGCCGGACTCATCGTCATTGAAGCCTGGTTCAGGGGCTACTAAGGGAGTCCTGGACTAAGGGGTCCTCTGACAGCCGGACTATATACTTTGGCCGGACTGTTGGACTATGAAGATACAAGATAGAAGACTTCGTCTCGTGTCCGGATGGGACTCTCATTGGTGTGGAAGGCAACCTTGGCGATTCGAATATGTAGATTCCTTTCTCTGTAACCGACTTTGTACAACCCTAGCCCCCCCGGTGTCTATATAAACCGGTGGGCTTGGACTTCTAGGGTTAAGCCACAACAATCATAACCTCATAGGCTAGACTTCTAGGGTTTAGCCATTACGATCTCGTGGTAGATCAACTCTTGTAATACTTATATTCATCAAGATCAATCAAGCAGGAAGTAGGGTATTACCTCCATAGAGAGGGCCCGAACCTGGGTAAATATTGCGACCCCCGCTTCCTATTACAATTAGCCTTAGACGCACAGTTTGGGACCCCCTACCCGAGGTCCGCCGGTTTTGACACCGACAGCCACCACCACCTCCTCCTCCTCTTCCACCTGAGCATCAGGCAGATCAAGATGGTGATCTGCTGCTTCCACTTAGTCAATAACATTGACGTTCACAGCTTCACCATGATGAACCCACCTAGTATATGTGACCGACATCCCATACAAGTGTAGATGATTTTGCATAGTTGACCCGGGTCTTGTAACTGAATCCATGCAACAGCTACACGGGTAGAGCACATCTAATATCGGACCACCGTACTCAGCTCTGATAAAGTTCATGAAGTTTTCAACCCCCTCGACATATGCAGTGGAGAATCTTCGAGCAAAAGTTATCCATGTCCTATCCATCTGTTATACATACAAATTAGTTCTTCGACTAGATATTACAGGAAAAACATATATGCTTTTTTATGAAGTCCAGAAAAAATACCTAGATCGATGTCTAAAGCTATGGCAAGATATTTGGACGAGCAGATCTTAGTAACGAAATATATGTAAAACTAATTCAGCAAACATATTTGAGTGCTAAATTATGCAGGTTGTTTCAGCAGTCAATGAGGTCGAGCACACAACCATCAAACTATCGAAGGCCATCGCAGCAACAAAGATCGAGTATAAAACGGTGTAGAGCTATTTCACCTAACAGATTTGCTACTAGACCATGGCAATCTACGTCACAATAAATATATGTCAGTATATTTTAGCAACTAATCGACCTTGGCATGCCATCTCAGCTAAGCAGATTGAGTGCAGAAAAGGGTAAGGAAGCTTCTTAAGCAGAGCATATTGACTGTAAACTACTTTCGAAAATAGTGATATTAACAACGTCTATCATCTAACATTCAGCGCTACACCGACATGCATGGGGTCTCAGTCTAAAATGCACGTACCGTGGGAGAAGCTGATCGCCGTGCGTCTCCACAAGAACGTCGCCAGCGGTGGTGGTGCTGACCGCCATGCGCCTCCACAAGAACGTCGCCAGCGGTGGCGGTGGCGGTGCGGCTAGAGGACGGCATTCTATGATAGCATACTGTGGGAGCGAGAGGATCGCCGTGCGTCCCCTCAACGAACCGCGGCGCTGACGTATCGGCGCGGTGGTGAAGGCGGCTTTGGCGTAGTGAATGGAGTGGAGGGGGACGGGGGGAGGGGGGTTTGGGGAATATTATTGGCTAGTTGGCTGAAGGGCGGTTGAGTTTAGGATTTCGGGGGAACTTTTTGGGTGGGGGATTTTTGCACGGTGGGCGGGGGAACTTTGGCGCATGGTCGGTTTCTCCAAGTGTAGTCCCACCTGTAAGTGAAGAGGTGATAACCCACAAGTATAGGGGATCGCAACAGTTTTCGAGAAGTAAGAGTGTCGAACCCAATGAGGAGCTAAAGGTAGAACAAATATTCCCTCAAGTTCTATCGACCACCGATACAACTCTACGCACGCTTGACGTTTGCTTTACCTAGAACAAGTATGAAACTAGAAGTACTTTGTCGGTGTGATAGGATAGGTTTGCGAGATAATAAAGAGCACGTAAACATAAACTAGGGGCTGTTTAGCTAAAGAAGCAATAAAGTAAATATTGGTAGAGAGCTTTTTGTTACGAGAAAGTTATTTGTCCAAGGCAATCGATAACTAGACCGGTAATCATTGTTGCAATTCTATTTGAGGGAGAGGCATAAGCTAACATACTTTCTCTACTTGGATCATATGCACTTATGATTGGAACTCTAGCAAGCGTCCGCAACTACTAAAGATTCATTAAGGTAAAACCCAACCATAGCATTAAAGTATCAAGTCCCCTTTTTTCCCATGCGCAAACAACCTACTTACTCGGGTCTGTGCTTCTGTCACTCACGCCACCCACCATAAGCAAATCATAAACATATTGTAGACCCTACAGCGGGAATCCCTCACGCTTGCGCGCCACGGAGGGCACAATAGGACAGCACCAATAATAAAGCATGCAACTCAAACCAATCACGATCATCAATTAACCCATAGGACAAAACGGATCTACTCAAACATCATAAGATACCCATATATCATTGGGGAACAATATATTGCGTTGAGCACCATGTTTAAGTAGAGATTACAGCGGGTAAGAGAGAGCTTACACCACTGCATAGAGGAAGGAAGAGTTGGTGGAGATGTTGGTGAAGATGGCGGTGGTGTTGGTGAAGATCGCGGTGATGATGGTGGCCCCCGGCAGCGCTCCGGCGCCACCGGAAGCAAGGGGGAGAGAGCCCCCCTTCTTCTTCTCCTTCCTTGACCTCCTCCCAAGATGGGAGAAGCGTTTCCCCTCTGGTCCTTGGCTCCCATGGCTTGGGAGGGGTGAGAGCCCCTCCGAGATTGGATCTATCTCTCTGTTTCTGCGTTCTATTATGGCTCTGTTTCACCGTTTCGTGTATATATGGAGATCCGTAACTCCGATTGGCCTGAAACCTTCGCCGTGAATTTTTTTCCGAATATTAGCTTTCTTGCGGTAAAAGAAGAGCGTCAACCGCCTTACGGTGGGCCCACAAGGGTAGGGGGCGCGCCCTCCTGGTACGGGCTTGGGCCCCTACCTAATGACCACCTCTGGCACCGTCTCGTGTGGATTTTTCTTCCGGAAATTTCCATATTTTCCAAAAATAAGCTCCGTCCATGTTTATCCCGTTTGGACTCCGTTTTATATGGATATTCTGCGAAACATAAAACATGCAACAGACAGGAACTGGCACTGGGCACTGGATCAATAAGTTAGTCCCAAAAATATTATAAAAAGTTGCCAAAAATTATATGAAAGTGAATAATATTGGCATGGAACAATCAAAAATTATAGATACGACGGAGACGTATCATCATCCTCAAGCTTAATTCCTGCTCGTCCTCGAGTAGGTGAATGATAAAAAAGAATAATTTTTGATGTGGAATGCTACCTACAATAATCTTGATCATATGTCTAATCATGGCATGAATATTAAGACACAAGTGATTCAAAGCAATAGTCTATCATTTGACATAAAAACAATAATACTTTGAGCGTACCAATAAAGGAATCATGTCTTTTCAAAACAACATGGCCAAAGAAAGTTATCCCTACAAAATCATATAGTCTGGCTGTTGCTTTATCTTCATCACACAAGGTATTTAATCATGCACAACCCCGATGACAAGCCAAGCAATTGTTTCATACTTTAATAATCTCAAACTTTTTCAACTTTCGCGCAATACATGAGTGTGAGCCATGGATACAGCACTATAGGTGGAATATAATATGATGGTGGAGGTTATGTGGAGAAAACAAAAAGGGAGAAAGTCTCACATCAACTAGGCGTATCAACGGGCTATGGAGATGACCATCAATAGATATGAATGTGAGTGAGTAGGGATTGCCATGCAACGGATGCACTAGAGCTATAAGTGTATGAAAGCTCAAACTGAAACTAAGTGGGTGTGCATCAAACTTGCTTGCTCATGAATACCTCGGGAATTCGAGTAAGCCATTCATCGGAATATACAAGCCAAGTTTTATAATGAAAATTCCAACTAGTATATGAAAGTGAAAGCATAGGAGGCTCTCTCTATGAATAACATGGTGCTACTCTGAAGCACAAGTGTGGTAAAAGGATAGTAACATTGCCCCTTCTCTCTCTTTCATTTTATTTGGGCTTCTTTGGCCTCTTTTATTTTTCATAAAGTCTGGAGTCTCATCCCTACTTGTGGGGGAATCATAGTCTACATCATCCTTTCCTCACTGGGGCAATGCTCTAATAATGATGATCATCACACTTTTATTTACTTACAACTCAATATCTAGAACAAAGATATGACTCTATATGAATGCCTCCAGCGGTGTACCGGGATGTGCAATGATCTAGCGTAGCAATGACATCAAAAAATGGACAAGCCATGAGAACATCATGCTAGCTATCTTACGATCATCAAAGCAATATGACAATGAATGCTCAAGTCATGAATATGATGATGATGGAAGTTGCATGGCAATATATCTCGGAATGGCTATGGAAATGCCATGACAGGTAGGTATGGTGGCTGTTTTGAGGAAGATATAATGAGGCTAATGTGTGATAGAGCGTATCGTATCACGGGGTTTGGATGCACCGGCGAAGTTTGCACCAACTCTCAAGGTGAGAAAGGGCAATGCACAGTACCGAAGAGGCTAGCAATGATGGAAGGGTGAGAGTGCGTATATTCCATGGACTGAACAGTAGTCATAAAGAACTCATATACTTATTGCAAAAATCTACAAGCCATTGAAAACATAGTACTACACGCATGCTCCTAGGGGGATAGATTGGTAGGAAAATACCATCGCTCGTCCCCGACCGCCACTCATAAGGAAGACAATCAATAAATAAAATTGTGCTCCAACTTCATCACAAAGCGGTTCACCATACGTGCATGCTACGGGAATCACAAACCTCAACACAAGTGTTTCTACAATCCACAACCACCCACTAGCATGACTCTAGTATCACCACCTTTATATTGCAAGACTATTGCAAGGAATCAAACATATCATATTCAACGATCTACAAGTTTATGTAGGATTTTATGACTAACCATGTGATTGACCAATTCCTGTCATCTCTCTAAATAGATATAAGTGAACCAAGAGAGTTTAATTCTTTATACAAAAGATATGCCCACACTCTAACAAATATAAGTGAAGCAAAAGAGCATTCTACAAATGGTGGTTTATATGTGAAGAGAAACAGGCAATCCAGACTTCAAATGATATAAGTGAAGCACATGAAGCATTCTATAAAGCCACACTCAAAAGATATAAGTGAAGTGCAAAGAGCATTCTACAAATCGACCAAGGACTATCTCATACCATCATGGTGCATAAAAGAAAAATGAAAACTAAACTACAAAAGACGCTCCAAGACTTGCACATAATGCATGAACGAAACGAATCCGAAAACATACTGATACTTGTTGAAGAAAGAGGGAATGCCTCCCCAGCATCCCCAAGCTTAGATGCTTGAGTCTCCTTGAATATTTACTTGGGGTGCCTCGGGCATCCCCAAGAATGAGCTCTTGCCTCTCTTCCTTCTTCCCACATCGAAACATCCTCGATTAGACACTACATCCACACAAAACTTCAACAGAAAACTCTGTAAGATCCATTAGTATAATAAAGCAAATCACGACTCTAAGTACTGTAGCAAACCAATTCATATCTTGTTTTTGCATTGTGTCTACTATAATATAACTTTTTCATGGCTTAATCCACTAATATAAATTGATCGATTCATAAAAACAAGTAAACTATGCATCAAAAACAGAATCTGTCAAAAACAGAACAGTCTGTAGAAATCTGAACATTCACCATACTTCTGGTACCCCAAAAATTCTACCATACGTAGGAAAAATAAAAAAGTAGCACAGAAAGACAGTGAAAAAGGAATCAGAACCGTTTGACTTTCCAGTTAAAAATGTAAAATCGCGCACTACAGCCAAAGTTTCTGTCCTGCACCGTACAAACCAACAAGCATTGTAAACATCCAAAAGGCAAACCTTAGCACATTATTTTTATAATACAATGGAATTGTACAAGGGGATAATTATTTTTGTTGAAAAGTTTCTAAAATCAAGATTCACAAAGTTTCCGTGAGCATGAACAAAGTTCAAGGCTAGCCCCCACTTCAACAATGCTTGTGTTTCTCACTTTCACTTTCCTTTTTGAAAAGTTTTGAGGTTCCCCTCTTTATTTATTTTTTCAAACTATATGAAAGCACTCAACAGAAATAAATGACTCTCTAAAACTTCCGGGTTGTATCCCTGGCAGCGCTTTCTTTAAAGCCATTAAGCTAGGCATTTAGTGCTCAAGTAATAGATCCACCCGAATCCCAAGGTATATCAAAGCCAATTTTAATTAACAATGATTTGCAATTTAGTAATGACCACAAAGTAACATAAATCATGTGATGACGAAGTCTAACCCTCTTCCTGTGCATCGGCATGTCATAAAAGAACAATTCATGCACACCAAGTAAAGGCCAATGCATAGTATAAGCAGTTTCTTGCAATTCTATCGTGTTGGAAACATAAAGAGGCGGAGATAGAGTTGCTCTCTCATAATAATTGAAAGTAGGAGCATCAAGCACATGCATATTATATCTATCAAAATCATCATGTGCAACAGTAAAAGGCAACCCATCAATGTAATCCTTAATAAGTGCAAACTTCCCCGATATTGTGTAATCGGGAGAATTCAAAAAGATAATAGGACTATCATGCGTGGGTGCAACAGCAACAATTTCATGTTTAACATAAGGAACTATAGCAAGTTCATCTCCATGCGCATCATTCATATTGGCATCTTGGCCACAAGCATAGCAAGCATCATCAAAAAGGGATATTTCAAAAGAATCATAGGGATCATAACAGTCATCATAGCAATCATCCTTCGGTAAGTACGAAGGGGAATTAAACAACGTATGAGTTGAAGAGTTACTCTCATTAGAAGGTGGGCACGGGTGATCAATCCGCTCTTCCTCCTTTTTTTCTTCGCTTTCCTCCTCATATTTTTCATCCAATGAGCTCATAGTTCCATCAGTTTCTTCTTCCATAGATTCCTGCAAAATATTAGTCTCTTCTTGGACAGCGAAGACTTTCTTAATAAGTGCATTAATATAGGCATTATATTCATAATTCTCATAACAATATTTAAGGATAGCTAAATTTTCAGATCTATAACAAGCATCATCAAAATCCTCAAACTCTTTACACATGGATTCAATTTCATAAGCACCCATAAAAGCAACAAATTCTTCTATTCGTTCCACATCATAGTAATCATATATACCTCTAGCATAAGAAGCCAAGGTTTCATTATCATTAAATTTGCATGAAAAGGGGATGTGTGGAGCATTCATCCTAGAGCAACAAGTATAATCATATTCCGAACACAGTTGTCTAGCATATCACTTCAACATATTAATTTGATCCCATAATAGTTTCCCTTTTTGTGTCGAGCGATTATCCCTAAAGTATTCATGTTGATCCAACGTTACTCCCATTATAAAGTTGAATGGGGTTTTCTCAGGATTATCAAAGTAGTACAAAATATTTTTCTCATGATGAGAATCGAGGGTTTTAGGAGTTACCCCATCCTCATGAGTAGCAAGTACACCTAATTTTTTTGGTATTTTGTGTCCCATATCCATAACTAAATATAGAGAACAACTAAGAACAGCAAATATAAATTACTTAGTGATAAAGCAAACAAGCACACACGAGAATATTCACCCCACGCTATGACTCCCCGGCAATGGCGCCAGAAAAAGGTCTTGATAACCCACAAGTATAGGGGATCGCAATAGTTTTCGATAAGTAAGAGTGTCGAACCCAACGAGGAGATAAAGGTAGAACAAATATTACCTTAAGTTCTATCTACCACCGATACAACTCTACGCACGCTTGACGTTCGCTTTACCTAGAACAAGTATGAAACTAGAAGTACTTTGTAGGTGTCATAGGATAGGTTTGCAAGATAATAAAGAGCACGTAAACATAAACTAGGGGCTGTTTAGCTAAAGAAGCAATAAAGTAAATATTGGTAGAGAGCTTTTTGTTACGAGAAAGTTATTTGTCCAAGGCAATCGATAGCTAGACCGGTAATCATTGTTGCAATTCCATTTGAGGGAGAGGCATAAGATAACATACTTTCTCTACTTGGATCATATGCACTTATAATTGGAACTCTAGCAAGCGTCCGCAACTACTAAAGATTCATTAAGGTAAAACCCAACCATAGCATTAAAGTATCAAGTCCCCTTTTATCCCATACGCAAACAACCTACTTACTCGGGTATGTGCTTCTGTCACTCACGCCACCCACCATAAGAAAATCATAAACATATTGCAAACCCTACAGAGGGAATCCCTCACGCTTGTGTGACATGGAGGGCACAATAGGACAGCACCAATAATAAAACATGCAACTCAAACCAATCACGATAATCAATTAACCCATAGGACAAAACGGATCTACTCAAACATCATAAGATACCCATACATCATTGGGGAACAATATATAGCGTTGAGCACCATGTTTAAGTAGAGATTACAGCGGATAAGAAAGAGGTTACACCACTGCATAGAGGGAGGAAGAGTTGGTGGAGATTTTGGTGAAGATGGCGGCGGTGTTGGTGAAGATCGCGGTGATGATGGTGGCCCCCGGCAGCGCTCCGGCACCACCGGAAGCAAGGGGGAGAGAGCCCCCCTTCTTATTCTCCTTCCTTGACCTCCTCCCAAGATGGGAGAAGGGTTTCCCCTTTGGTCCTTGGCTCCCATGGCTTGGGAGGGGTGAGAGCCCCTCCGAGATTGGATCTATCTCTCTGTTTCTGCGTTCTGTTACGGCTCAGTTTCACCGTTTCGTGTATATATGGAGATCCGTCACTCCGATTGGCCTGAAACCTTTGCCGTGATTTTTTTTCGAATATTAGCTTTCTTGCGGTAAAAGAAGAGCGTCAACCGCCTTACGGTGGGCCCACGAGGGTAGGGGGCACGCCCTCCTGGTACGGGCGTGGGCCCCTACCTCATGACCACCTCGGGCACCGTCTCGTGTGGATTTTTCTTACGGAATTTTCCATATTTTCCAAAAATAAGCTTCGTCCGTTTTTATCCCGTTTGGACTCCGTTTGATATGGATATTCTGCGAAACATAAAACATGCAACAAACAGGAACTGGCACTAGGCACTGGATCAATTAGTTAGTCCCAAAAATAATATAAAAAGTTGCCAAAAAGTATATTAAAGTGAATAATATTGGCATGGAACAATCAAAAATTATAGATACGACGGAGACGTATCAAGAGGCTTGCCAAAGCACGTTCCGTTTGCGTGAGCCGTGTGCAGGACCGAACGTGTGTGGGGTGCAATGCGACCGACAGGGGTGCTATGAGTGTACCGCCTTTTTTCCTTTTAAACTAGGTGCTTCACCCCCTCAAATACAAAACTTGGTGCTTCGTGCGATCCATCGATACTACTACCAGTAATCCGGTAATCCTGACTAAAACGGCGCGGCCGGGTCTTTTCCCGCGCGATATGCTGGGAGGTTGGCTTTGTTGGTTTTTTTAGGACGAGTAATGCTACACCTACGTAATCCCAGTTATGTAATTAACATAATGTGAAACATGTGAGCTGTTGATTATAGATTGGGGGGGAGGGAGGGGCCCACCACCATGAAAATCGGGGGAGGAGAGAGGCAATTTACGTTAACACTTCCGTAGGTTCCCATAGATGTAGAAAGATGAGAAATGCGTGAATGTGTAGTGGACATACTATTGGAGTGCCTAAGCTAAATTGTGTATGTATAGACCCTATGTGTTTATTTACTTCGCACGTTAGCTTTGTCTCGGTTCAATAAAAAGAAGAGTTGGTGATAATGGTGTGCCTGTCATCCTGCAATATAGGCCGTCTGATCTATATCTAACGGATAGGTAGGAAACTATGACAATTTACCCGCACTCTCTCGACATTTGCAGATAAGGCCTTCCCTCGTTCATCCTTTTATCCCGCAAGATCTTGGTGTTCCGTGCAACGCACGGGCATCTTGCCAGTACTCCTACAATATACTATATTATTGTGAAAGTTCACACTGGTCGAGATTAATGCAAACACGGCAGATTTTCATTACATTTGGAACTTTTATAGGACAGAAAAATAAAAGAAACCCGACCCTAAATCTATTCTATGGCGGCGACTGACGTCCTCCATCTGCGATCTCTTTGTACGGGGGCGGGGTTCAAGACCCGTGAAGTCAAGGTGCGGTCTCCGGCGAGGAAGAGTAGAACAGGGGATACTAACCTGCCAGATGGGACACCATGCCCTGCCGCCTCCCATGCCCTACTCATCCTTGGAGGAGTCCCCGACCTCGGCGGTGCCGGACGTTGGACGGCGGCAAGTAGGACGCGTGGCTGACGGTGCTCCCATCGTCGGCCGCCAGTGTGGCAATCGTTTGTGTGGTCACGTCCGTGTCCGGCTACGCCGCTATTGTGTCGCGAGAGGCGACTTGTGTGAGGGCGGCGACCTCGAGCTTCATCCCCGGAGACAATCTCTCCCGCAGAGCGTTCGCGCTTGAGGTCATGGCGGATGTGGTGCCAGGTAGGAGGACGATGCACTATGGTGTGGCGGTTAGCTAGGCGTTGCCGCTTTTAGTAGCGCATTCCGGTGAGGCCAAGCGTCCGGGTGTGTCATTAAGTCACCGGAGTTGGTTTCTCGGGCACCGAGCCTCTTAACGACGGCATACGGATGGATGCCATGAATGCGGGCAGCTGGCGCCAGCTGGGAACGCACCGCGTGATTGCACGAGGGATGAGGGTTTTTGGTGTGCCAGGGTAGTCAGCTGCGGTCGTGGCAACGTTGGAGATGCCCTTTGCTCACATGCAATCCCCGCATATTATTAAAAAAGCAAGACGACCCGGCATGGTCTCAGGTCCTGGGGATGCAGTTGGCCATGCTACACCACTCCACGACGCGTCGCGGCGCCCCGTGCATCCTCGACGAGCCGGGTGTTGGTGTGTGTTTGGATTGTGGCCAAAGTGCACCTTACAAAATTTTTGGTCATGACCCAAAGATTGGTCTTTGTTTGAATGGTTGCCATTTTTTTGGCATGGCAATGAACTCTAGCCAACTCTAGTTCTTTTTTCTTGCCAATGTCGGCCAAATCATGGGCAACTAAAACCTCAACCTAAACTTTGGCTAGCCAATGCTTTGATGGTGCAACCTTGGGCACAAACAAAACAAACTGCTGGTCGTGCCACAACGCTAACGCCACCCTCGGCACACTAAAACCGACCGTGTCCAGTGATGATTAGCGTGTCGCTCACCATGGTCGCCGTGTCTAGAGGCGGTGCTGGAGCTGGGCCATGTTGCTGGCCCCCACGACCCACATGAATGGTTGCCGATGGCGAGGAGGTCGTGGGCCAGCTCCTCCATTGGACTAGTATGTGCTACGTCATCCCGATAGGTGTGCCCCACATGTCAGTTTCCCTGTTTTCCCAGCCATATTCGAGCGTCAGTGCTCCGCGTTGCGCATTAGGCCTTTCACTATGTAGGCCAGGCAAGACAACTTATTGTTTATTTGAGCAGTTCAAGTATAATCATGTGGCGTTTGCTTATTTATCATTCCTCTCCAACCCTCTTCTCCATCGATCATGCCGCCCTCCGATCGAGTCCATCCTTTCGCATGCCTCATTTGAACATTCCGCCGAGTATCATTCGCATGTGGGCCTGGACCATGATTGTATTTCCAATGTTGTAATTTGGCGGACATGCATACAAACAAACGGTTCGTTTCAAGTTTCAGTTGGCCTCCACTACGTGTCGGTTTGTGTCTTAGTTTTGACATCCCATTCGGTTCATGCCCCGACACATGTTGACGAGATTGATTGATGTTGAGAGATCAATTGCGTGTCGTTCAAG
>NC_057810.1:86471368-86477637 GCF_018294505.1 Triticum aestivum
GGGATCAGAGGGAGTATATTGTACGTTCATAAGCGAAACAAATGTATTATACCCACCCTAGTCCTCTTTCAATCAATCTTCGAACCCCGATATGAAATAGAGAGAGAACGAGTGGGGGCATGTGTGATACCTAAGGCGGATTCAAAATTTTGAACCGGTGATCATAGCATCTGCAAATCATATATAAATGGTATTCAATGTTCGTTTCGTCTTTGAACATACAATATACTCCCTCCAATCCTTTCTAGTTTACATTTAAGTTTTATGTGTAGTCCAAGTATCTCTACTTTGATCAAACTTACAGAAAAAAAGTATCAACATTCAACAACGCCCAATCAGTATTGTTAGATTCATACGTACTCCTAGGTTTGTACTCGAGATGGTTTATAATTTGTTTTCAACCACGTGATGTGCTTGTTCTCGTGCATGCTCTTCCTACTAGGATTTCACCACGTATAGCCAGTCCAATAGTAACTTTTTTAAGCTCCTTGCCCAATAGTACTAGTGGAGTATTGACAACATCTGTACTAGAGTATGGAGTGCTCATAGTAGTACTCCCTCCTTCCATTTATATAGGGCCTATGTGGAGGACAGAGATGTGAAGAATTAAGGGGAGTGAGCTCTCATGCAAGAGCCTAGCTATATACGCATTCCTAGTTAAATACAATAAATATGAGGAAAGAGATAGAGAGGAGATGGAAAAAGGTACTAACACAATAGCCAACCTTATAATTTTTTTCCGGGAAATAGCCAACCTTATAGCCCACACTACTGTATGAGTGCATATAATAGATGATGGCTATAGATGACATGGAAGTTCCTTATAGCCATGGACTGGCTATATTATTAACCATGTTCTAATGCATTTTTCAAAACCGCATTTGACTATTGACAAGATTAATAGTACATGAGATGTATAATGTGAAAATTATATCATTGGAAGCTCCTTTCACATATGAATTTGACCGTATGCTTTGTGTAAGTTGCATGTCATATATTATTACTCTAACATTTGGTCAAAGTTAGCCTCAAAAAACGCATTAGGCCTTGTATAGTAAATGGAAGGAGGGAGTAGTAGTGGAAACGGATCCTCTGACGTAGGTATCCCTGCCTTACCCTCCCTTTCGGTCACTTACTGGCGGCCCCATGCTTGCTAGGCCCCGCGTGTCAATTACTCAATGGGTTTTGCCACGTCAGGGGATCCTCATCCATAGTATACTCCCTCTGTTTTTATTTACTCCGCATAAAACGAAGGGAGTGGTAGTATAAATGACGCGGGCGGGGGAGGGGGAGGGACGTCGGTTTGCTCTCCACTTCGGTGTCACAAGCTATTGAAAATGCAAGACGAAGTGTGTTCCGTTCAGTGAGCGATGTGGAGGGTCCAGCAGGCCGGGGTGCAACGCAAACGCGACAAAAGCGATGTACAGTCAAAACCGATTGACCAGTCGTCACTGGAACCACTATTAACACCAGAACCTTCGTTGCTCGGCCTATGCCAGCAACTGCCCCAAAACCACACCTAATGTCAAGCCCATTCCCCCACCTTTTGATCCCCTAGCCTGCATCAAGTGTCCCCTAGTTCGCTGGAAAGCCATGGTGTGCCACAAGATCACGTACTATAAGATGCTGACACCGGAGAACCGCGCAGAAATCGGGGCGGCGGTCGGCGCCACAGACCTACGTTCCCAAGATTGCTTTGCGGCGGGCCAATCCCCGAGTTCTCTGGAGCCAGCTACGATGAGGAGGAAGCCGATCCAATGTTCATGGTGGAGGTTGCGGCGCAGGAGGCCCCCGATGGGTATGCGACGATGGGCGTTGACTTCGTGCTAGAGTCCGAGTCGCCCATGGTGCAGGAGGACCAGCGGTTCAACATGGCGATACTAAAGAAGGACCGGGAGGCAGAGGCTCAACTTGACAGGGACACGCGCATGCCGCTGCCATCGAGGCTCTCCTGCAGGCGAAACCAGATGTCGTGGATGTGAACCAGGCGGTGGAGGCTCAACTTGAGGCAGAGTGCGTGGATGCCGCTGCCATTGAGGCCCTCCTGTAGGCGGAACCGGACGTCCTGGACTTGAACCGGGCAGCAGAGGCTCAACTCGACATGGAGCGTGGGGATGCCGCTGTCATCGAGGCCGTCCTACAGGCGGAACCGGATGTCCTGGACTTGAACCGGGCGGTGGAGGCTCAACTCGACACGGAGCGCGCGGATGCCGCTGCCATCGAGGCCCTCCTGCAGGCGGAACCGGACGTCCTCCACTTGAACCGGGCGGTGCTCTCGTCCGTGTAGAGCGCCCGCACGCTCCGCGTCAATGAGTAGCTAGAGGCCGAGGACAACCACAGTGCAGAGACACACGTCGGCAGCTACAGCTGGTTCGCGCCGGTAGGCAAGGACGACGAGGCCGTCTCGTTCTGTGAGAAGTGATAGTTTTTCTTTATATTGTTCTTTTTATGGATCTTTTGTTGTGAAGAAACATATATTGTTATGCAAGTCGCCTGACTTTCATCATTTGGGTCAGTCTGCCATTTCAAGCGGTTGGATGAATATCCTACGTCTCCTAACCCTTCTTCCACACCTCTTCTTCTACCCCAACAGACCACCGCACGGGCCGTACGGATCCTCCCTAACATGCGCTTGGATAAACATACTCTATGAACGAAAATTATGTGTTAGTGGTAGGATGGCTAAGTTTGGTTTATTCACATGCGACAACACGTGTTAGTGAGGGTGCGTTCCCTTGGTTGGCTTTGCGGCGTGCAGGAGCGACTGTGTGAGGGTGCGGTGCGACCGCGACGTGCAGGAGCGACCGTGTGATGGTCCAGTGTGACGGCGACAGCCATGCGCAAGTGTACCTCCTTTTCATTTTGAAAACTTTAGTCAAGCTTGGCAAAAATATGTGGTGAAGTATGGAAATGCAAGGCCTAGACCCAAACAGGATAAGTACGTACGTACTAGGAGTACTAGTGTTAAAAAAGGAAGGCGGGGTTCTCCTTCGCGGGATTAGTCAATACAAATACTTGTTTGATATGTCAATTAATGCGTATTTTTTCTCCAAAGCCCAAAGAGCTAACCATCTCACTCCTCGTCGCTAGATTAATGCAGCGCCATGCAAAACAACCTTCTCACTTCGGCATGCATGCAGGGTATATTAATGTCCTTGGTTGCTAGTACGAGTCAAACCCCATCAATTTTGCCTCGATTAGTGTTAATGGCCTTTTGCAAATTGTAATTTTGATATACTGGCCTTGTGTACAAAAAAATGGAGGTAGTAACTATATTTGACTTCCTTCCCTATTGTGGTTACGTCGATGATATCTCGAACGTTGTGGTTTGGCGAACTGCGTTCGACGGAGAACACCTTTGAAGGAGACCAAGGTAAGTCATTCGCAAGTGCTGCCTGCAAGCCGAGACAACCGCCTTATTTGCATCCAGGAAGTCCGTTGAACCAAAGGACGTGTAAATGTACTAGTACTACTAGTACACAATAGCTTCGTCCGTCTAGCTTAGTGCGGTGAGGTCGTTTCTCAAGGAAGACGATGGAGAAGCAGAGTCAACGATGAGTGAAATGATGGTTGCTTCGTCCATGCTTTGTGATTTGACGCCTCACTCCTTTGTGATTTGTGATAGAAGGGACAGGGGAGTAGACATTGTGCTCTATACTGTACATGCATCCAAGCACGGGAGAAAGAGGAGAGACGTTGCATTTTTATATTCGTTCAATGAATCAATTAGGGAGCTTCGGTTCCATCCTTTTGGCTTTGGCAGCACCGTCCACAATGGTTCGCACGATGCCAAAAGCTATTTTCACATTTGGCTACACATTGTGATGCCCTTAACCGTACCGCTTGGTTTTGCTCCTGTGTGCTATCTATAGAAATCTCAATTATATTGATCTAAAAAATTATAGAATCAAGATTAGTAAAAAGGAGGTGATTTTGCCGCGCGAATTGCGAGGGAGGTTTCTTATTTTTAGAGGGCGTTGTCCTGGCGGTTTGCTAACATGCGGTCCCACATGTCAGTGCTTTACCAAGCCGATCCGCGTCCCACATGAGGCAGAACAATGGCAGAAGCAACACGTGGTTAACTTGAAGAAGATGAGGGAGAAGCGGATTCATCAACGAGTGAAATGATGGTTGCTTCGTCCCTCCAACTTATTTTTCTAGCATTAGTACTTCGTCCCTCCAACTTAACTGCGGGAAAGGTGCAGCTTTGTGATTTGACGCCTCATTGCTCATTACTACGCTGGCGCCATGATTGGGGTGCTTCACCCTAGCTGCTATGCATTGTATTTCGGTATGGGGTGTGGACCCAGTAGCTTGATGTACCACATGTCGGCGAAAGGGACTAGAAGATTTATGCAAGTGAGCACTCCACTCTTACAATGGAGGAGTACACGACACGGCGACCCAGTGAACTGTCACTTGTACTGTATAGTACTATAGTTTTGCTGTTTCGCACGATCCATGAATACAAACCCGATTAAATAGGAAAGGGCGGGATTTTTCCCTCGCGATAGATGATACTGGCCATACATTTCAAAGGCAATTTTTATGTATGCAAACTGAATAATTAAGTAACAATATGATATCTAGTAAAACTAAAAACACATATGATTTTATGTGTTAGAGTGTAGTAGTAGTGCTATATTGCATAGTTGTTAGATGTACCATGCGAGAACGTGTAGAGATGTAGTTTTGGAGGGCCTACAAAGAGAAAAGCGTAATACGGTCACCAAACTTCAGAATAAGCTGATTACGGTCACTATATACATTTTGCGGTGATCATACGGTCACTGGCTCATGGTTCAACATCGGATTGCAATCTGTTGACCCACCAAATAGTCTGCGTCACACCATGTTGACTAGTTAAATTGACCATGTTCCTTGTGGGTCCCACCCGTCAATTAGCATAGGGAAAAGGTCAGATAAAGACAAATTTACACAGGCACGACAAGACTCCAACCCGTGCGGGGAATCACCTAGTTGTGTATGTGTCTGTCAGGGCCTGATGTGTGCGCATGCACGTGTAGGTTGAGCACTTGAGCGTGAGAGTGTGTGTTGGTTGTGTGGTGTACTGGAGTGTGCATGCATGCGTGTGAGTGTTGCATGCGTGCGTGGCTGCGTGTGTACGTGTGAGTGTTGCGTGCGTGCGTGGCTGCATGTGTTCGTTTGAGTGTTGCGTGCATGCAATTCGTGTGCATGCGTGCGTGTGTGTATAATCACCACACCAGCTCCTGTGTGTTAAAACATAAGGCTTAGCATACCAATACAAGGCCACCTTGTCCGCTCTGCCCACGGTCATGACTTCGAACCACCGTCCAATATTTTTTTCTCGTTTGTGTTTCATTCTTACTAGCAAGATGCCCGTGAGTTGCACGTAACATCAAGATGCATTTTTATGACTAGTTTATCTTGTGAGACAAAAGGATGAACGAGGGAAGGCCTTATTTGCAAATGTGGAGAGGTGTGTGGGTACCTTTTTGCAAAATTGCCATAGTTTCCTTCCTACCAGTCTGATATAAATCGGACGGCCTATATTGAAGGATGGCAGGCACACCATCATCACCAACTCTGTTTTTTATAAGAGTGTAGATGTAGAGTAGATACAAGCCGACAGGTGGGCCCAATGGTAGTGAGATAATGTGATGCAACACTAGAGGTGCCACGTGGAGAATTTAACTGGTCAACTAGTCGTGTCTTGAGCAAATACAGAGTTGTACGGTGAGCCTGTGATTGTATAATAACCACAAAGCGTAAATGGTGACCATAATGAGTGGATCCTGAATTCTAATGTACGTATCGTGCTTTCGCTTCAAATACAATGATCATCACTGTATATATCCCAAGATAAAGATGAAACATGCATGAATGTGCTGGGGGCTTACTTTTAGAGGACCCGGAGATAGTTTGTGCGCTTACGTGAAAGGGGCATAGAGGAGGGTATCCGATGGAGAGAGAGATGCTCTTCGTTTCTCTTTATTATGACTAACTTTATATATAGTATAAAAATATACAAATTTATAGTGCGGAATAAATATCATTGTGGGAACCATGCAATGCAAATTAGCATTCATACTCCACCATATAACTTTGTAATGTTGTATATATGTAGAAGTTCTAAAATAATTTTTTGGCCACACTTTATTCAAAAGGAATGTTGTATGCGAAATAAACGTGAAGAGAGGGCTTTTTAGATCAATGGGGTATGTGATGTAACATGTGTGAATGTGGAGTTGATGCATTTGGCAGGGCCTAGAGAGGTATGTGTGTGT
>NC_057810.1:87119441-87135526 GCF_018294505.1 Triticum aestivum
AAAGGAATCACTCGATTGGGCTCAGTTAACAGCCATCGATCGATCGCTCGGGTTCAGTAGCGCGTAGCCTGCAGTGCAATCGCTCGGGTTCAGTTAGAGCCCAACACCTCGCTCGGGTTCAGTTAGAGTCAACGCCTCACACACACGCGCGTATGTGTACGAGAGGAACGTGCATCACTCGGCCCCCGACCACCCACCATAACCGGAAACTCCCCGAAATTTTCCTCGCCCTCACTTCTACCACGGTTTTTCCGTCATGGACGGCCCAAAGAATGTCATGCAGCTGTGTCTCCAGCCCGCCCAGGACAAAAAGAACATTTTCTGTCATGATTTTTTGTCATAGAAGTAGGGGCCCACCACATCTATGATGATACCGGGTTTTGTCACAATTATTGTCATAGAAGTGTCATATGTATGACAGAAATTTTTTTCGTTGGGCCCAAAATGTCACGGATGTGTCTTTTTTGTAGTGACTAATGTGGCCATTAGTGTCGGTTCCAACGGCTAGGCGGGCCGCTCTCTTTAGTACCTGTTGGGGATATACCCCGCGGTATAAACCGCTGGAGGTATGACCCGGCTAGAGTTTGGCGGTTCACTGGCAACCCACTTGGACATGGCGGTTTACGGTTCATTGGTAATCCGGCAGGCGGGTCAGAGGAGCGACAAGAGCCGGTAGCCCAACGGGCGGTTTATGGAAGGCCGGATCATGCTATGGTGGGCCGGTTTAAGAGAAAAGGCGTGAGGAATATTTACTTTACAAGGAAGACCCAGACTTGTATCCGGTTTGTATTAGAGATAGACTAGTCCTAATCCTAATAGGACTCCACATGTAAACCGCCCCTTCAACATATATAAGGAGGGGCAGGGCTCCCCAAAGAGGGACGAGTTAGGACAAGCTAGAAGCTACAAGCAAACAATAATCTAGGGCTAGACACAATTAGAGGAGAGCCGGTTTACGGCGAATCCCTCATGATGATAATGAGACCTAGCCTCAAACAGCATGTAGGGTTTTTACCGGATGATGTTTCCCGGGGCCCGAAGCTGTCTAAATCCCTGTCTTGTGTTGCATCTCTCGATCCCGCTCAACCCCTCTCAAGCTACCACGTAGATGCGTTGGCCTCGCGACTAAGTCCTGACACTAAGGACATCTGACGTGACAATTCCATGACAGTTGGCGCCCACCGTGGGGCTAGCGCACAGTGGTGTTGAAGTTCTTGAAGGGATTTCTTCCAGGGATTGAGAAGTTCGTGATTTTTCTGACGAAGAAGAGCCGGGTTGAAAAGATTTGCGTCAACTTCAAAATTTATAATCTATGAGGTATGAGAAAATCAAGATCTGTGTGCACCGTAAGATCTGTGTGCGCCGTTGCATGCAAGCAGGCGATCCGCCGTGGCAGGATCACCCTTTTCCTTCATCGCTGCGAGATAGCCAAGTAAAAAAGGAGATTTTCATCTGCACGTATCAAAATCATCAAAATATGGTTGCTTTGTTTGATTCGCGGAGTCGCCGCCACTACGCACAGGAGTCGCCAAGACCGATAAGCAAACAGTTGCCCGTATCAAGATCGAATCCGGGAATTCCCTTTTCCGTCGAGATTGAAGCGAATCGGCTGCACTGAACGCTTACGTATTTTGGTGTCTTCTACTGCTACCCCTGAGGATAGGGCGACAAAAACAAGCACATCAGCAGGAGCTGTCGGCATCAGTTGAAAGATAAGGTGTTGAAAGGAAAGAGCGCCAGGAGTTGATACCGTGAAAGGAAAGGACAAGTTTTTTGGCTTCGGTGCGTCGCACTGCTGCTCTATGCTCAAGTCGAAAGCTCCAAATCCCGAAGCAGTTTTTGCTACTAGTCCACGTGAGTATACAAAAATAAACGGGCAAAGGAGTAACATCTCAAAGGCACAAGGAGGTATATTGCATCAATTCAATAAATTAGTACTACTTTCTCTCTTGAAGATCAAGAAGCTACCATTGGTTTGCGTCATCGCACATCAAGACAAACATCAGCTATTATATTTAATTGATGCCCAAGGCAAATACAGTTGCAGTACTTGCGTCAAACCGCCTCCATCTTGCACTGATCGAGGCCTCTGTCTCCGCTGGCGGGTCTTGCTACTACGGCCGTGTGGCCGCAGCTTCTGCCGAGTCACCACGGGCTGGAGGACAATCCGGACGACCCCACAACAACTGAGGGCATGTTAAATCAGCACGTTTTTTTTTCCAAGAGAAGAAGAGAAGGAAAGAAACTACTACTGCATCTGGACTCGGACTGTTCCGCTAATTGTGTGACTCCACTATCGAGTCGTTGATTTCCATCAAACCGGGGAGCCGAGTCGCCGCTGGTTTCCGCCTCCAAGCCGGACCCGCCAGGCGCCTTAGCTGGCCTCGCTGACCCGCCGACCGCTGCAGTTGCCGAGCGCCTACACTTGCATCAGAGCCGCCACGGCCTCGCGCTGGCTGAACCTGCTCCGCCCGGTCGTCTCCCCCGCACTGCGTGCCAGTTATGCATCGGACCAAGGAAAGGAAACAGAGTCGACTCATCCATCAACTGTGCCTGCGCCCTTGAACTGCCCGTTTGTTCAGAGCCGCTACGCCGCCGGGCCGGTCGTCGTCGTTGACTCACCAGCACTTATCCAACCTGCCGCTGTGGCTGCAGCCCCGCTTCACCGCCTCGCTGCTCCCTTGGAAGACTGGCATCGCCTCGTCCTTTTGCTACCGCTCCACCCGGTCATGGGTCGTTGAACCGTCAGGTTCCCCCGGGCTGCGTGCGCCCTCTGCTCTGGTTTGCTCTCTGCGGGGTCGTCTCGCCGGTCTGATTCCTCTGTTGCAAGCCGCGTCCTCCACTACAAGCCACCTCGCCGGGTTGACTGCAACGCCCGCCTCCGTTATCCCGGCCCGGTGCTGTTTCGGAAACCGGTCTTGATCTTCATCTCAGTGGCGTCTCTGCTCCGTCCGGCTGGCAGCGCCGCCCGGGTTGACCCTGCTGCCGCACACTGCAGTTCACCGCCACAGGCGCCGGGCTGGTCTTGCTTCTGCTCCTGCACGCTCCTTCGACAGTTGAGGAAAAAGCACATCCGATGGAAATTTTGTCTCTGTGAACAAGCATACGGTCAAAGTTGGTCTACACGATCCAGATTCGGACTCCGTCTTCAACTCTGTAGTCGAATCGCCGTCCGCCACGCTGGCGGCTGTCCAAGTCGCCACCGTATCTCGCTTCAGCTCTATTGACCCGCCGGGTTGCATCGCGGGCTGCTGTTGCCAGTCGCCCCGCAGCCGTGAACCGGCCTCGCCTTCCTACCCGTCAGCCGCCCCGTTTTAAGGCCGCCTGCTCCGGTGCGCCTGCGCCTCCCCCTGTTGTCCGCGTGCGCCGGTCACTCGCCTGCCAGCAGCCCCGGCCGCTGCGCCGATCACCGGCTCTACTCCCGGGCCGGCTTCCTCTCCTGCGCTGCGCCCTTGCACCGGACTGTTCCCGGGCCGGCTCCGTCTCCCACGCCAGCACAACAAGCCTCGGTCAACACTAACGCATCAGACCACATGCTCTGACTTGGAGAAGGACACGCCATGAGTCAATTGATCCAGTCATGACCCGGAAGCAGTCACTTCTGCGGACTCGTGCTCCACTGCTTTGTACGGTTCAACCCGTGGCTCCATAAGATGACAAGATCGCATGAAGATCAAAGCAGAACGCCGTTAGTATTTACGCAAAAATTGCCATGCAGAAAATCATTGGGTTTGACCGGCTCTAAGTGACACTTGATGCTACTCATCGGGGGATTAAGATACCACTTTTTGCAACTCGTATAAAGGCCAGGGTCCCGAAGTACTAATACAGACGATTCACACTTCCGTCTGCTATTTTCATCATCAGTACAAAATGCCAGCGATTCTACAAAATTTCAGCATCATCCGTCTGCATCAGTCTAGATGGCAGGTACACGGACCACGCTCTAGCAGTTGCAGATAAAAGACAAAAACAGCGCCGCTCAATAAATCTGGTTAAATATTATGAGGCGCCGGGTCTGCATATGGAGCTATCACCTAAACAAAACCAGGTGTTATCCCTCCTTTATATTTTTATCAGTACACTTTTAAAACCTATTGGCACCATTACGTTGCCCTATGATGTTTTTATACACAGGTAAGTTATTCATTACAAAAGTGTTGTTATATTGCGGAGATGGAGGCGCGCCAAATCATTCGGCACAGGTGGTCGTCTGTGTCGTGTTACTCAATGGGCTCCTGCACCGGCTTACAACGCCGCGGCGGTATCGCGCAACCGAGCCGGTTTACAACACCACGGATAACTCACCTGAGTCCGTGCCGTTTCTAATGCTATGGCCGACTCTTTCGCCCGCGCCGGCTTACAGCGCCGCGGCCGAATCATCTGTCTATGCCGCCTCTGAAGCCGCAGTCGTCTCGCCAGTCTGATTCCTCTGTTGCAAGCCGCATCCTCCACTACAAACCACCTCGCCGGGTTAACTGCAACGCCCACCATGTTCCTCCCGCTGACTCACCAGCGTCACTGCAGGTCGTCATCCTTTGCCCTGCGATGCTGCGGGTTCCCGCGGGTTGTCGTTGGTCGCACCTCTGTGGGCCTCCTCAGCTGCAGTTGCGCTTTTGAACCGCCGAGGCCGTGATCTGGCTTGCTCCGGCTAGCACCGGTTCACTGCTGCAGCCCGCATGGATTCTGCCGGCTGCTGTTGAGCCGTCGTCGCCTTCACTGGTTTCCGCAGCTGTGACATGCCTTCACTTTGGGCCGCTACCTCTGTCAATCCGGCTGTCACGGCCGATTCACAACAGCAACAAGTCGTCAGAATATGCTCATGTTCATCTAGAAGAAGAGAATCTGCTCATGTTTGCTTCTGCTGTGGTTTGCCTCGCCGTCCGCCGTTGCCTCCGTGGCCAGGTTACGCCGCGCATTGCTGCCGCTTTAAAACAACACTGCTCTCCAGTTGGTTTTGCTGCCCACTTATCTGCCGTATGGATCGGGCATCGAACTGCCGAAGCCCTTGGAGGCATGCAGCCGCGCGAGATATCCGGGTTAAGGACAGCAGCAATGACAGACAGAACGGCAGCACAGTCATGAATTGTCAGGGATAGCATACTTCGGATATGAAGTTATCTACCAAAAAAAGGAGAGGGTCAAACATGACCCGGAGGGTCCGTCTGAGCCGACCGATACAGTGGGTTAAGCCGCTGCCTCTGTTGTGGTGAACGGATCATTCGTCATCCGAAGTTGTTTGCTATCTGTAAACATCAGGTGATATCCATCTAAGTTTATTAGCACACATTGTTTTTGTCAAAAAGCAATTACTTTGGTATGTATACTTTTGTGTGCAGGACAAGAATTTATTATAAAGGTAGTGCCATGCTGTGCATATGGAGTGTGCGTTAGCATCATCATGCACCAGCGTCTGCACCAGCTTGCTGTTGAACGGATTACCGTGCCTGCGATTGATCCACTCGTCCGCACCGGTTTACAACGCCGCGGCCAACTCGGCCGTCATTAATTTCAGCTTTACCATGGTGATCATCAACTCCACGATGAATAACCCCTGGCATGATATATCAGGTGAAATCCATCCAATATATTTTATATTGTATATTGCCTTCTTTAAAAGAGCAATTACTCCGGTTTGCAAAGTTGTCTAATGCAGGACCCTAAACCGCCATATTGGTGCAAATTTAAAGGCCGTTAGAAAATTTCCGGCTTAAAAAGAAGGATTTCGGTTTAATATCCGGCTCAAGGGGAAGATGTCTCCCATAAAGTTTTGAAGCTCTCAATATCCGGTTCAAGATCCCGGCTCAAGAAGAATTTATCTCTTGCAAAAAGTTAAAAATTACCGAAGAGGACCTGCTGCCATGATGCGCGGTTCAAACATGGATATCCTGCCTTATTGGCCTAACATATTATTGATCACATGGGGGCTTCTGCTTCATAAAGCGGGGTCTCTGTCTTTCTCATCATGCGAGGTTACACGGAGTGGTTCTGTTTAAAGTGGCCTCCGGTTTACCCCTTGACATTTGTTTTTTACATATCACTGGGGGCCTTGGTCGTGTCCGAACCAACGCGACACCCTTTGATAGGCGACAGCCACCAGATCATTTGGGGACATGGTCAAGTCTGAACCAGTCACGCCTCTTGGTCGGCCTAAGGCCACAAAATCACTTGGGGGCTTGGTCGAACCCGAACCATTGCCACGCCTCTTGATCTGGCATATATGCCACGAATCATTTGGGGACCTGGCTGACTTGAATCATTGTCACTCCTATTGGGGGCTTGGTCCTGTCCGACCATGGTAATACCATCTGATCAGCTCAGTATAGCATATTTTTGCAAACGGTTTTTATCATTGCCTTTGCTTCCATATTTTTTTTTCATAACTGTTATTTGATTTTTGTTGCATTTTTTAACCGACAACGTTTTAATCCGGTTCAACTGTCAATTACAAATTGACGGAACACGGTCAAATCTTAATCTGGAGGCCATCTGCCCGGTTTGATTTTCTGTTACCATCCTATTATGGAGTAAACCGGTGTTTATCAACCCGGCTTGACCTTCAATTACAAGTTGTCAATACAGGATCAAGTCATAATCCGGAGACTATCAGCCCGGTCTGGTTTGACTATGAGTCGCCAGTATTATATATGGTTAAACCGGTGTTTATCACAACCCGGTACGGTTTATCATCAACCGGCACTGTATGAAAGGAGTTATCATTACTCAAGATTGGGGTTATCACTCTTACTACAAAAAATTGGTAAACCAATGATGTGATTCAATATCACAGGTATGATATATTTTCATTGATTATTCTTAAGTGCAGCCTTGGTTATAAACCTGGGTTATATGTTGGGCATTATGACCCGTCCGGCGGTAAACCCCCAGGACACTTTAAAACTTGTTGTATGCAGAGACAGGTTGAATAAAGCATGATGATAAATTATCTGGTGTTTATTAAACCGGCCTGGCTTTAAGACGATAAGTCGCGAGTATATGATAGGAAATTATCCGGAGTTTATTAAAACGGCCTGGCTTTGGACTATACGTCGCCAATATATATTTGGATTGCGCCATTGGAATCATGCGCTTATAAATGATTGGGTTATATTATTCAAATAGCCAAATTTTGCTGAATTTTCATTATGATATTGGATGAATTTTTCATACCGGATTATATTATCTTGAATAGCCAACATGGCTGGATTTTTATGGTTATTAGTAACCGATATTATTGAGTTTTCAAAGTCGCTTTAGCGCAACAGTTATTATTTTTTCAAAGGATATGATTTATTCTACAATGGAAGGAATAGTCCCGAGTCGCTGCAGGCTCACGACCCGGCACTTGGGGGCTACATTATTCAAATTGAGATTACATGCAAGTCTCATGTCGCTGCAAGCATGCACCATGACACTTGGGGGCTAATGCAAAGTAATTTTCTGCTCATATTATTGAAGACCCGACTCATCACATTATAATGAGTCGGCCCTTGGGGGCTACCAATTGCTCCTGTCAACAGTTGAAGGTACAAAGCTTTTTATTCATTATATTGAAGAGTCCACTGCTCAGTTGGTAAAGCACAAGGCTCTTAACCTTGTGGATGTGGATTCAAGTCCCATGATGAGGGTTACATCATATGATGTTATTTTCATTGAAGTATATATTAAAGTCCCAGCTCAATATTATCTTACTGAGCCGGCCCTTGGGGGCTACACATCATTGCTCAAATCTACATGATTATACCTACGAAGTCCCTGCTCATTATTGCATAATGACCCGGCTCTTGGGGGCTACACTGGTTGAAGTTTTTATGAGTATAAGACAATTGCAAGTCCCAGGTTGCTGTAAGCATGATAACCCGGCACTTGGGGGCTACATAGTATGGAGTATTCAGTTTTTACTAGTCACTGGGATGAACAATATGGATTTCTTCTTAAGTGGCAGTATTTATATTGAAGCAAGTCTTAAGCCATCACTTTGTTCTGCTCAAGACTTGGGGGCTACAGGTATTATATTATTATTGAAGAACTATTTTCAAATTCTCTGTTTTGAGCAAACTGGATTAACCCGGCGTCACCAATCATTATGACCCTGTGTCTGTAACCCGGCGTCATCAATAATCATGAACCAGCATTAGCAACAATCATGAACCGGTGTTGGCAACAATCATGACCCGGAATTATCAGTTTTTATAACCAGACAATGGTGGTAATCATAAACCGGCAAGTTTTACATCTTCAAGCCGGCTGGATATCAGTTGAATATTTCAGAGACTAATATTTTTTCAAGTCAAAGCATTGAAGGCCGATTCAAATGGATTCTTTATTTACAAATATCTTCTGCAAGCAAATTGATTATGAAGATGGTTATTAACTTGGAAGGAAGAAATGACAAGGATTTAAGGATGATCAAGTGCCGGCTTACAAGTATATTTAAACCGGAGCACAACCCGACAAATTTGTTCTTGTTGCAGATCAGTTTAACATGGATGAATCCAAATTAAACTGGGCGCTAATGTTGGGGATATACCCCGCGGTATAAACCGCTGGAGGTATGACCCGGCTAGAGTTTGGCGGTTCACTGGCAACCCACTTGGACATGGCGGTTTACGGTTCATTGGTAATCCGGCAGGCGGGTCAGAGGAGCGACAAGAGCCGGTGGCCCAACGGGCAGTTTATGGAAGGCCGGATCATGCTATGGTGGGCCGGTTTAAGAGAAAAGGCGTGAGGAATATTTACTTTACAAGGAAGACCCGGACTTGTATCCGGTTTGTATTAGAGATAGACTAGTCCTAATCCTAATAGGACTCCATATGTAAACCACCCCTTCAACATATATAAGGAGGGGCAGGGCTCCCCAAAGAGGGACGAGTTAGGACAATCTAGAAGCTACAAGCAAACAATAATCTAGGGCTAGACACAATTAAAGGAGAGCCGGTTTACGGCGAATCCCTCGTGATGATAATGAGACCTAGCCTCAAACAGCATGTAGGGTTTTTACCAGATGATGTTTCCCGGGGCCCGAAGCTATCTAAATCCCTGTCTTGTGTTGCGTCTCTCGATCCCGCTCAACCCCTCTCAAGCTACCACATAGATGCGTTGGCCTCGCGACTAAGTCCTGACACTAAGGACATCTGACGTGACAATTCCATGACAGTACCGGTCCGTGCGGAACCTTTAGCACTGGTTCGTGCTATGAACAGGTACTAAAGAGAGTGGTGTCAGGATGTTGTTAGACTGGGGCCCGTCCAGCACCTTTAGTACCGGTTATTGCCACGAACCGGCACTATAGGTCATCCTACATATAAACCCTTCGAACAGCTCGCTCTGTTCTTCGCCCTTTCCCCTCTCCTCCTCTTTGTTCTCCTCTCTTCCCCTCGATCTCATCACACATTTTGCCCAAATTTTGTCAAGATTTGAAGGCCCCCATCCATTCAAGTGATCACAAAGGTTAGCAACTTTGTCCTTTCATCTCTCATTGCTAGATTAGCTCTTGCAATGCTTTATATAGTGATTAATTTGTGGGTTTTAGTAATTTGGGAGGAATTATATGTGGTATTTTATTTGATTTATATGCAATTTGAGCTTAGAATAACTCTTAGTTTGCATATGTAGGTGTGGTTTACTTAGTGCCTTCCCGTCTCCGTCGTAACCACCATCGATCGTCCGCACCGACCCGTCGCCGGCACCACCTTGTGGTGAGCCTCTTGTTCTTATCTTTTTTATAAAAAAACATGTTTGTGTGATTTAGATATATAGTTACTTGTATAACTATCTTACCCATACGTTGTTTGTTATACATAGTGCCATGGTTTTGATATCCGTCCCCGTCGGCCCGCGTGGGAAGAAAACGACCTGTTTGGTTGGCTGCATACACTGTTGGCCCTGCATGGCATGATGTTTAAAGCACTCTTGGGTCTGGCTCCCTCGAAACGCTCAAATCGATAGTTTCTCTAGAGCCAGGCCCGAGAGGTGCATGTGGGCGGCGGCGGTTGCACGCGCACGGCCACGCTCGAGAAGTCGCATTGCTTCCCAAAGCGCTGACAGTTATTAGCCTCACCACCCCTCACCGCTCCATCTCCCAACTCTCCCCCATTCTCCCAACTCTCACCGGCGGTGGCGGATCAGAGGAGAGCAAAAAGACCATCGGACTCCATCACCTGCGAGCGGATCATCACCTGGCCCACGGCAATGGCGGTAAGCACTTTTCTGTTCGTCATGCACTACTTTTTCGTGTTTGATCCAGCGGTAGATTCGATCCACGACAGAGAGGGGAATGGGGAATAAAGGTAGATAAGCATGGCACTTCATACTAGTTCATACGAGTTCATACTAGTTCATGTAAGATCGGAATAGAGGTAGATGTGGATGTAGTAGAAGGGGGATTGGGGGAACACAACAAACACTGGCTAATCGCGGCGGCCATCACCGGCGTGCGGAGCGGCGGGTCAAGTGGCTGGCCTTCATCTTCTTGTCCATCGCCGTGTGAGGTGGCGGGTCGTCGTCGATCTCGAAGGAATCGAGGTCGATTTGCCAGGTACAACGGCCTGGTTCTGGCGCCCTCACTGGCATCGGCACTAGTTCTTCCTCCTCCTTAGGCTCCCCACCGATGACCGTCGGCGGCACAATTGTCGTCTCCCAATACACTGCGGCACGACGGTCATTAGGAGCCCAGTAGTTCTTGTACTTGGACCACCTCTTTCTCTGTTTAGGTCGTCGGAGATGGCCTAATTCATGGCCCAGCGAATGATGTCGACTGCCATCACGCCCTTCGCTGGGTTAGGAATCAGCGTCTTCAACTCTTGTGTAGTGGCCCTCATGAGCACTGCATCAGATTCCTTATGCATGTCAGGCATGTCAGGCATGGAGCCCAAGTTCGAGCACACCTCTCGAACTTGGTGCGGTCACCAGCCGACCACATGAGGAAAAAGGCCCTCTAGCCAATACCCCAAGGGAAGGGGTTGGCGTTGGAGTTGGAGTTGGAGCTCATGGCGATGGAGTGGAGGAAGGTTGATAGTGAGAGAAGAGAGGAGGTGGGTAAGTAGTGGTGGTCAGGGTGAGTAAATATAGGCGCAATGGAGAGGAGGAAGAGTGACAGTCATGTCATTTTAACTACATGCTCTTCAGCAAGTCATGAACTCTGTGATGTATCTGACTCCATGAGTTGTGTGCAGATCAAGGAGAGCAATGAGATGGGCACAGAGGTGCTCCCGGCCATTGATAACAAGGGCAAGGAGCCGGTTCATCCAATGCCCGAGGTGGTGCTGCCGCCCACCGCCGAGGAAGAACCGAAGACACCAACGGTTGGCAACAACAAGCGCATGGAGGAGCCCCCAAGCAGCAAGTGCCGCAACTATGACCACTCCCATGAGGAGGGTGGCCCAACTCACTTCTGCAAGGTCATCCTTGCACCGAAGTTTGAGTGCATCCCCATGCCCCTGGACTTCACCAAGCACTTCGACGCGGTGCCGGCGGAGTTCAAGCTGAGGAACAACACCGGCTGCTCCTGGAGGGTGACGGTGAAGCTGATGAATGGCAGGGTGACCCTTGATCAGGGTTGGGCCACCTACGCCGTTGTTCATCAGATCAAGATCGGCTACATGGTGACGTTCAAGCTCCTGACTCCCGACACCCTCAAGGTCATCATCTTCGAAGACGATGGCATTGAGGTGGTCAACAAGTGCGGGAAGCACGATGAAGCCTTTGTCGCCAGGGAATAGGGCCGGGGCACCTCCTTCCTAAGTACTATCGAGTTTGTTTTATGGTTTATGCGTTGAACTGTTTGAACTATCGTTATGATGTCTGGTACTACCATTATGTTATCTGAACCATGTTGTTAAGTAGTTGATACTCTATTTATACTCTGCTCTGCTTATGATGTGTGGTACATGGTTGTGCCAAAGTGTGCTGGTAACCTCACCAACTAGCCAACGAGGTTACCACACACCAGGCGTTGCATACAACCAAACACCATGCCTTGAATTTGTCCCTAACATGCAGGCAACCAAACACCAGGCAGTGTGGTTCAGCCCATGCAGGCAACCAACACAACTTGCAGATGGTGCATTTGAGGCTGCATTTGCATAGCCAGGCAGAGTTGAGAAGACTATGCAATGCAGCTACTGTAGACTATGGCAACCAAACACGCCCCTAGGCAGCCCAAGACGAGGACAAGCACACGCGTTGAACACACCAGGCCCACGGCGCAACCAGCGCAATCAAACAAAATTTCAACGCATATATATTTATATATTTAATTTTTGATTTATTTTCAGAAATGTTTAGCGTACATTGAAATTTTTAGTGTGGATTTGTGAAAGGTATACCGTATATATACTAAAAAAGGTTCACCATACATCGGAAAAAGTTCAATGTATATTAAAAAAATCAACATACTTTTCTTTCCCTTGGATGACTTTTTAGGCTTTACTAGTAGAGTGCCCGTGCGTTGCCACGGGCTCTTGAAATAATTTACCAGAGTTACATGTTAAATTTCACACATACAAACAATATAAAGCAAACACAATTATTTAATAACTGAAGTCCATTATTGCAATGTAATTGGATAACATAAAAGAAAAATTAACGACATGTCCATGTAACAAACTGAGTGATGTTCCAACTGAACATCTATTATAAAACTATTAATATCTAAATGATGCGCTTAAGAAATTCTTTAACAATATCAGGTAAGTTTCTTCTAGCTTCATTCCCATGATGTTTTAGCAAGTATAATAAAAATTGCTTCCTCAATTCATACCCATCCTATAGAAACAACACATGTAGTTAGTATGAGAATTTCACGCGGAAGGTCTTAAAACATGTAACGCAGAATACTCACCGCGCAAATCGGCTTCACCAGTTCTTTACCGTTCCACCAGAGCATAAAATGAAAAATAAAATAGCCAGACACATTCCTGCAAAAATTTAAATTAACAATATAAAAATTATAGTGATAACAAAAGTAAATATTCTTGTTATGAATTCATTACCCGTCTGAACTCTTTTGAACACCGAACGGAAATAAACGTTGCCATTTAGATATATCATAATTCCAACCAGGCATCTTTATTTCGAGTGCTTCTTTGAAATCCCTTGCAAAACTTTTTAATGTTAGTGATTGCCTCAAGTTTTTATCCTCTGACGATTGTGATGTTTGAATAGGATCCATAATATATAGAAGATGTGCCTCTTTGTCGATGACGTACAAGATGTATCGGCCGATGGATGCATAGGGAAGAAAAATCTACAAGTGGAGCTATTAGAAACAACAACAAACCATGATAACGATGGAAAAAAATATTTTACTTACCTTATTGCAAGATGAGATGTCGTTCTCCATCCCAGACCAGCTATCAAATAATGTTGCCAACGCCTGGATAGTTTCCTTCTCACAAAAGTTCTGACCTCGTGTTGACTCTAGCATCATGGACTAAGTAAAACAAGAATATTGTTAAAACATGTTGATACTAATGGCACATAGAATGAAGAGTTTTGAGAACTTACACAAAATCGTAGATCCATGTAGTGTATAGGAGGGTCTATGAACAATACTCCCTCGTCACATGCCAGCATACGCACGGCGGTGTTGAAGCAATCATTGTCCATTGGCTGCTCCATCTTAAGTATGGACTAAAGTTTCTTAAGACTTAAGCTCTTTGGATCGGGTGTGCAGCTCCGGACCCATACCTTCCTATAATTTGGATGGCAAGAAGAACAATAATAAACATCTGCACGTTAAATATTCATACATGATAATTACTCCAAACACCCGGCATCATCGATCGACATGATGTACTTGCAGAGGTCAACAAGTATTTGACATTAGTCCGTAGGAATGATAGTGATTGGTGCAGGACGTTTGTCTTCGACTACGTCCGAAGGATTATCCAGGATCTCGACATCAGAATTAGCTAAAGCTTCTTCGTTGACATGTTGATAGTATATGGGACATCCTTTTAGCTTATTAAGCTCTAAATCAAGCAAAATGACTGCTAATTTTTGACGAAAATGTTTCATATCCTCCTACCAAAATTTTATACAAATAAAATTTAATGACATTTTCAAATAAAATAACAAGATAATGTATACAAATGAAATACCTGGGTGAATTGGTCTGACAGTCCATTTGATGTCCAATATTCCATATAATTTAGCATAAACAATCCACATGATACGCTATAATATTATAAAATAATGCTTTAGAATATCACACAGATGAATCAAATAAACAAACCATTTTAACAATTGCTTACACATCGGTTTGTATTGCCTCCTGAACTTGCTCTTCAACCATCCATTTTGTAACATTGTGATCGGGCCACTTATCACCTCTGATAAACTCCGGACTCTGCTCTACAAGTTTCAGCCATTTCTCGAGCCCTCGTAACTATCATATGAGAAATGTTAGGGAAGAAGTCAAAAAATATTGTTAAGATGAGTAAAAAAATAGATAGTTACCGTAGTAGCAAGGTCATTGCGTTTGACATTCTCACCAAGTGAGTCCAATACTTGGATCTCTCATTTTTTGGCATTAGCGACTGCTAGATACCAATGGTAGCCCGGCATGTTAATCGGAATGAATAACTGGTGTAAATGTCATACAAACCATAGGTATAATTATTAATAAATCATTAGACATATGAACTAAATCAAAACAATCCATAATTATATGCATGGATGACAAGACAAAAACTAACCATATCTTGCTGTAGATAAGCATTAACATGACGCACGATGTGATGATATTTTGATGGGTCGATGTCTCTTTCACCGTCTTCTTTTATCTGGCCAGATACAAACGTGCTAATAATGTGTACCTTTTCACCCGCTCTGTCTTGTAGATGGTCGTGATCAAGCATGCAATATATGTAAGCATTTATCACCTGTAAACAACATTTAGAATATAATTATATTTTATGATATTATATAATGTTCATATTACTGATTACAATCTTTGTGCAATTGGTCTTACACCATCATGTAAGAACATATCATTTTTATAAGGCATTTCAAATCGTCGGTTGCTAACAAGCCATCTCCAATCTCTACGAACTGGGTATTCTTGGGGGCCGACTTTATTGATTCGATGACTGTAATATCTCTAGGGGTACAAACATAGTCTGTCAAATCCATAAAAAGTGAGACAACTTAGTAACAAAAAAACAAGCAGAATTAGTTGAATACAAAAGGCAAGATCACAAAAATTATATCGATAATAATATAAACATATACCTTGTGGGATAACATGCAAATTAGCATACTTTTTTGGTTTGTTATGAGATATAACCTCTTCGACGTTATTATGTTGTGAATATCCGGTCCCTTCCAGCGACATTGCATCTGTAACCTCCATGGATTCTTTCTGTGCATCTCCAAAGTCCATATCCATGTCTCCTATATTCTGATAAAACAAGAATATAAATATACCATTCATATTATCATCTATAATATACATACAGAGTAAGTTTAGCTATATGCACCTCTTCTCGTGTTGTTTCAGTGCAGACTGTCATTGTTACATCATTGCATATCTCGGAACCCATCACTTTTTATCTATGCTGAAATATAAATATGATTTGTTTATGCATCATATAATGTGAAACTAACACAACTATTTTATCTGTGATAAAAATGCTTTTCATTATATTAGAAAAATACTTTCATTTACCTAATACCACAATTTGAAAAAACAACAAACTATAATGTTCATATATATAAGTAAGTGGTCATCTGAAATTGCTTCAATGATTTATAATTAATAACATATGCTATTGAAATCTTGCGGAGCGACCTATTAAGTATCAAACTTATTTTGAAAAACTCAAAAAATGCATAGTGATGATACATATTGTAATATAAGTTGAAATTGTTTCTAATACAGTTTTCAAATTTTTGTAATATACAATTAACCAATTTCAAAAACATAGTAGAACAATTTATAATAAATGTTGATTAAGTTTTATATATTCACTTAACATTTTGTAATAAATGTTGAACAATGTTGTACTGGATGATGAACTATTGTAAAAAACCATGAACATTTCCTTAATAACTATTGTGACATACAATGAACCCTGTATATT